>NC_054374.1:97553200-97675700 GCF_017654675.1 Xenopus laevis | reverse complement strand
CACAAGACGAGGAGCATGCACATCAGAGTGTCCTTCCCAGGAGCATTCTTCAGGGCCAAAGCCCTTCCACTTGATGAGGTACTGAAGAGAGCCCCTGGAGATTCTGGAGTCAAGGATCTTCTCCACCTCATATTCTTGTTGACCATCCACAGAAATAGTAGGAGGGGGAGACTGGTTCACAGAAAAGCGGTTGGAGGTAGCGGGTTTCAGCAAAGAGACATGAAACACTTTGGGAATTCGCATCTCAGGGGGAAGCTGAAGTCTGAAAGCCACAGGATTGATCACCTCCGAGATGGAGAATGGACCCACAAACTTCGGACCCAACTTAGGAGATGGCACCTTCAACCGAATGTTCCTGGAGGACAACCAGACTTTATCACCATCCTTGTAGGGAGGAGAGGGTCTACGTCTACGATCTGCAAACGTCTTGTGAACCAGAGCGCTCTTCTCTAAGTTCGACTTGGTTGCAGCCCAAATAGCAGACATGTGGGCTGCATGGTCATCAGCAGCCGGGACGTCAGACAACACAAAGTCTTGGGGGAAGGCTTGAGGATGCTGACCATACACCGACATGAATGGAGACCTTCCAGTGGAAGTGTGGCATGCATTATTATGAGCAAATTCCGCCCATGGGAGGAGATCAGACCAGTCATCTTGACAAAGGGAGACATGATTCCTCAAGAACTGTTCCAAAGCTTGGTTTACTCGTTCAGCTGCTCCATTAGTCTGGGGATGATAAGCGGAGGAGAACTGGAGAGTAATACCCAGATCTTTGCACAGGGAACGCCAAAACTTAGCAGTAAACTGAGAACCTCTGTCAGAGACCACTTCCACAGGAAAACCATGCAGACGGAAAATATACTGGATGAAGAGCTGAGACAACTCCACAGCAGAGGGAAGCTTCCGCAGGGGAATGAAATGGGACATCTTACTAAAGCGGTCAATCACCACCCAAATCACAGTGTTACCACTAGAGGGGGGAAGTTCAACAATAAAGTCCATTGCTAAATGAGTCCATGGACGAGATGGAATAGGCAATGGTTGTAATAACCCACTGGGGCGAGAATGGCTAGGTTTGGATGTAGCACAAACGGTACAATCAGCAACAAAGTCTTTGACATCTTTTCGGATAGTCGGCCACCAGACTAAACGTCGAAGGAGTTCAAGAGTCTTTTCAGGACCAGGATGTCCTGCTTGCTTGGAACAATGGGTCTGTTGAAGAATGGGCAGACGTAACTCGGAGGGAACAAACGCCATCCCAATGGGGGTATCAGGAGGAGCAGAAGATTGACCAGCCAGAATTTGATCAGCGAATTGAGGGTACAAGGAAGCGATGATCTTGACAGGAGGAATAATGGGCTCTTGTCTTTCAGGAGTACGATCCACCGGAGTGAAACTTCGAGACAGAGCATCGGCTTTCCGATTCTTGGAGCCAGGGCGAAAAGTCAAGACAAAGTTGAAGCGGGAGAAGAACAGGGCCCACCTGGCCTGACGAGGATTCAGTCTCTTGAGAGAATGTATGAACTCCAAATTCTTATGATCAGTGTAAATCGTGACCGGGATTGAAGAACCCTCTAGGAGGTGACGCCACTCTTCGAGAGCAAGTTTGACTGCCAGAAGTTCTCGATTCCCTACATTGTAATTCTGTTCTGCAGGGGAAAACTTTCTGGAGAAAAAGGCACAGGGGTGCAATTTCCCATCGGCAGAATGTCTCTGGGATAGAATAGCCCCAGCACCTACTTCAGATGCATCCACCTCAATGCAAAAGGGTAAATTAGGATCCGGATGACGGAGGACTGGGGCAGAAGAAAATGCGTCTTTTAGGGACTGAAAGGCTTCTATAGCAACTGGAGGCCAGGACCTGGGATTACCCCCTTTTCGGATGAGAGTAAGGATAGGTGCAATACGGGAAGAAAACCCCCTGATGAATTGCCGGTAGTAGTTGGCAAATCCGATGAACCTTTGAATAGCCTTGGTGCTCAAGGGAAGGGGCCACTCTTGGATTGCTGACACCTTAACGGGATCCATCTCGAAACCTTCTGGGGAGATGATATAACCCAAGAAAGGAATCTTAGACACCTCAAAGACACATTTCTCCAACTTGGCGAAGAGAGAGTTCTTCCTCAAACGAGAGAGCACTTCTTTCACCTGGGGGCGATGAGATTCAAGGTCTTTCGAGAAGATTAGGATGTCATCCAGGTACACGACCACAGACTTTCCCAAGAGATCCCGGAAAATGTCATTCACGAGCTCCTGAAAGACAGCGGGGGCATTACAGAGGCCAAAGGGCATCACGAGATATTCATAGTGCCCATCCCGAGTGTTGAATGCCGTCTTCCATTCGTCCCCTTCACGGATGCGGATGAGGTTGTACGCCCCACGGAGATCTAATTTAGTGAAAACCTTAGCCCCTTTCAATTGGTCAAAGAGTTCAGCAATCAAAGGCAAGGGGTACCGGTTTTTAACAGTGATCTTATTAAGGCCCCGGTAGTCAATGCAAGGACGTAGGCCTCCATCCTTCTTTTCCACGAAGAAGAAACCTGCCCCGGCAGGAGAAGTAGAGGGGCGGATAAACCCCCGCTGGAGATTTTCCTGAATATAGTCTTTCATAGCGGAAGTCTCAGCCGGAGAAAGAGGATAGGTGCAACCCCTAGGGGGCATGGTTCCCGGCAGGAGATCGACAGGACAATCGTATGGTCGATGTGGAGGAAGGAATTCTGCGGATTTCTTACAGAATACATCAGAGAATTCCCTGTAGAAGGAGGGTAGAGTCTTCAGATTAGACATAGAGATATTCACCCTCTGGAGGGGTTCAGCAGGAAGACAATGCTGCTGGCAAAATGGGCTCCAACGGGAAATCTGTCCTGCGGACCAATCAATGGTGGGATTATGCAGGCACAGCCAAGGGAGACCCAAAACAACAGGAACGGATGGCCAGGAAATAATTAGGAACGATAGTCTTTCTTTATGCAGCGTCCCAACCTGCACAGGCAATTCCCCAGTCGTCTTAGAGATAAATTCAGCCTCCAGGGGTCTGTCGTCAATGGCAGTGACACGAAGAGGAGTGGACAATGGGAATAAGGGAACTTCCATGTGTTTGGCGAAAAGAGCGTCCATGAAGTTCCCAGCAGCTCCAGAGTCAATGAAAGCTGAGCCGACAATGGTCTTAGAGGCTAGGCGAATCTGTAAAGGAAGGAGAAACCTGTGAGTGTTCTCTTGGGACTTCGGAGTAGTGCCCCCTACATGAGTTACCCTAGATATATGAGACTGTCCGCCACAATACAGACATAAGCCAGCCATTCGTCTACGGAGTCTTTCTTGTTCGGAGAGACGAGCCCTTCCAACTTGCATCGGTTCCTCCGGAGGAGAAGGAGAAGCTTGAGCAGCTGGAGTTTGCAAGAGAGGTCTCTGGAAGCGAGGTGCCAACAAGGGTTGAAATCGTTTACAACGCTCCCTCTCTACTTGATGCTCTCTGAGACGAGTGTCCACCTTAATGGATAGTGCAATCAGATCTTCCAGCAGATCAGGGAACTCCCTGGAGACAAGATCATCTTTAATGCGAATAGACAGACCTTGATAGAATACGTCCTTATAGGCATCGTCATTCCAGGAAGTCTCAGCCATCAAAGTTCTAAAGTCAATAGCATAGTCACTGACACTGCGGTTTCCCTGTCGGAGTTGCAGAAGACGAGAAGGGGCATTTGTGACCCAACCCGGGGCATCAAACACCGTACGAAATGCTTGAAGAAAAGCCTTGGCATCAAAAGTCAGTGGAGAATTCTTCTCCCAAAGAGATGTTGCCCACTCAAGCGGTTTGCCCACCAAACGAGACATCACATACCCCACCTTGGAACGTTCATTGGGGAAGTGCGAGGGTTGAAACTCGAACTGGATCTGGCACTGTGTAGCGAAACCTCTGCAGGCCTGTGGGTCCCCACTGAAGCGAGGAGGAGGCGGAATATGAGGCTCACCAGACGAGAAACCTGTGCTAGACGAGACGTCCGCCATGGGAGGATTTACAGCCGCTTGGGAAGCAGGAGACGCTGGAGGCACTCGGGAGAGAAGGGTATCGAGTGGCTGTCCTATGCGGTACTGCTGGGCTTCATATTCCTCCGTGCGGGATGCCAGTCCGCGGAGCGCTCGTCCGACATCAGGCGTAACTTCCTCAGTAGGATCCATGGCCCAAGTATAATGTCAGGGAGCCGGGAGCTCCCTCCAGGGAGGTAGTCAGGATCGAGGAGGAAGCCCTCTTGAGGGTGCAAGGTCGCGGTGTCCAAAGGGTTAATCAAAGGGGTAGTCAGGATCCAGGCAAGAGTTCACGGGCAGGCAGATAACAACAAAGTCCAAAGTCCAGGCAAAGGGTCAGAATAACAATCAGGAACAAGATTAGCTAAAGAAGCTCACAGGGAACCCAGGATACTCACAGGAAATGATTCCTATACTTGGGCGCCATTCTGGCGTCTAGGTAGCGTTTTTATTTTCAAATTTGGCGCCATAGTGACGTCATTGGCGTCCTTGCGCCGACGTCGGCGCGCTGATGTCATCGCGCCGGCGCAGCTACCCACGTGGCGGCCATGGGCGCCGCCATTTTGGGAGCGACGCCGGCAGGGGAGGACGCGCCGCCCGGAGCTCCAGGACCTGCTCCGGGCGGCAATCGTGACACTGTGTAATCCAAATATTAACAAATACCTGTATAATATGGGGCACATCTGTCTTTCTTTGGATTTCCTAACCTTATAAATGTGATTAGATTCAGCAAGGCAATTTATTGTTTTTGCCCTATATAGGAGACTTAACACCCCAGAAATCCCTGCTCACAGTGTTCCTCTGAGTGCTTTTGTTTGTATATTATTTTCAATTATTTTTTCACTTGTTAGATATAAACGATTGTACACAGTCAGAAATTGCCTGGCTAAGATATCTCAACTCACCCTAAGTCTCAGATATCTCTGGGAATACAACTCATTATCTAATTGAACTGAAAAAGTATTTGTGGGGCACTGTAAAATATTATTTTGACGGTAAACTGCCTATTTAAGCATGCATGTCTTGGTGAGATATATGCTCTCTTTTAAGCAAGAAAACAGACCTTTTTACAGGTTCGCTGCAGAAATAATAGTGAAGCAGTCATTGCTAGAACTTGAGATGAAACCCAGGGTTGTTTTACTCCTTAATCTGATATTTCAGAAAATAAAACATAGACGTTTATTTATCTCTTTTACAATTACAAGCGTTACCTTATATAGGTCAGTAAAATACTTGTTAAGCCTTTTGCATAACAGGAATGTAAATCTACTTGTGTTTGGGCTCCGTTTTTATTCACTTGTTGTGTCAGCAAAACACATTTTAAAAATTTGCTAAATGATGCATCTATTCCCAGATTGCTTCTTTTTTGCGTGGGCTAAATGCTATGTTTATAGAGTAAACGTCATTTCACACCTTTAGAACACTTAATGAGTACAGAATTAGCTTTGCATTCTGAATGATTTTATCGAGTTAAGGAAAAAAAAAGGAAAAAAGTTTATAATAATGCAGACATAGAAGAGTCCTGTTTTGCAATTAAGCAGTAGTAATTAAGTGTTTGCTTTCTATTTGCCTGATAATTAAGGTTTAATGAATTACAATAAATAGGGTAACTTTTAAAATGCATCTTCTACAAAGAGCCATTACTCTACATTAAACATTTTTACATAAGAAGGCAATGACTAGAATGAGACACAGAAAATCATTTTGTTATTGGGCACAAACACAGGAAAGGGTCTAGTTGAGGTGCCTCCATCCTAAGCACACATTATTAATGGCATATTATTAATGGAGGATTCTCCTGTAAATTCTGCCTAGAGTCTAATGCACGGCAATGGAAATTGCCATTGCTCACTGTGCTCTCCTACCTAATGTTTATGCTTGTAAAGAAAAAACTAAAATTGTAAAAAATTGCAAAAAATTGCTTCTGCCAATGTTCATTTTGAAAGTAAAAAGAAATATCCACAAAGATAACTGTAGAGCAGAAAAGAAAAAATTTATACTTACCGAAATTTTCTTTTTCTGTAGTCCGGAATTCTGTAGTCCGGAAGGCAGCACAGATACTAATGGGTTAAGTCCCTCACCATCCCTGTAGCACAGGAAAAAAACACAATCATGAATAATTAATCAGCCTACAATTACCCATCTCAGTACCTCCTTCCCCAGTGTTATATACAAGCCAATGAAAAAAACAAGCCAAAACACTATAGAATGCTTATAATTTTATTCAGGGAGGGAAAGAATGTGCTGCCTTCCGGACTAAAGAAAAAGAAAATTTCGGTAAGTATAAATTTTTTCTTTTCCTTAGTCCTCCAGGCAGCACAGATACTAATGGGATCTAGCAAGCTAGTATAACCAGGGTGGGTTTAAGGATCTTGAAGTACTGCCTCTAGGACCCGGCTGCCAAAGGCTGCATCATTCAAGGCTGCTAAGTCAAGGCGGTAGAATCTTGTAAATGTAGAAATGCTGCTCCATGTGGCTGCTTTACAGATTTCTTCCAAACTCAAGACTGACTTTTCTGCCCAAGACTGGGCAACTGCTCTTGTTGAATGAGCTCTTAATTGATCAGGAGCATCTTTTCCTAAAGAAGTATAGGCCAAAGAAATCGTATTTTTCACCCAGGCTGCAATAGTGGATTTTGCAACCTTGTTTCCTTTCGACTTCCCCATAAAGGAAATAAAAAGATGTTCCGAGTCTCTGAAGCTTTTTGTTCTCTCGATATAAATAGACAGACATCTTCTTACATCTAGCTTATTAAGCTCTTCTTCCTCCACAGGCGAAAGCACCGGAAAAAAGGATGGAAGTATAATTTGAGCATTAATATTTTGCGTAGAAGGAACTTTTGGTCTAAAAAAAGGTAGAGTTCTGAGCACCACTTTTTCTGGAAAGAATAAAGTATATGGTGGATTAGCTGCCAGTGCTTGCAACTCTCCTACCCTTCTGGCAGATGTTATTGCAACTAGAAATGCCATCTTCCATGCCAAAAGCTTTTGACTAATAGAATCCAAGGGCTCAAAAGGATGTTTGCATAATGCTGACAATACCAAATTGAGATCCCATGCTGCCACAGGAATTTTTACTGATGGCCTCAACCTCATCATTCCTTTAATAAAACGCTTGATCAAAGGATCTGAAGTTAAAACTCTAGAAGTAATAGCTGAGATGGCTGCTAAATGGACCTTTAAAGTAGCCGGCTTCAACCCTTTGTCAAATCCGTCCTGCAGAAATTGTAAGATCCCTGCCACCGGACAAGTCATAGACTAAAAATCTCTCTGGACACACCAAGAACTGAAGATCTTCCAAACTTTATTGTAAACTTTAGAAGTGGACTGTTTACGAGAATGTAGCAGTGTTTGTACAACTTCCTGAGAGAGGCCTTGATTAATTAACAAGTCCTTGTCAAATTCCATGCTGCCAGTTTCCATCTGGATGGATTTGGATGACACATTTGGCCTTGTACTAACAGATCTCTCCTCTATGGCAGTATCCAATACGTCCCCTTGGATAGAACCATTAGGTCCGTGAACCAAACTCTCCTTGGCCAAAAGGGTGCTATCAAAATGATTGATGCCTGTTCATGCTTGATCTTCTTCACTACTCTCTGTATCATGGCCAGAGGTGGAAAAATGTAGGCTTTCTTGAAATTCCATGGAAAAGACATTGCATCCAGGAAGTTTGGGTTCTCCAGTCTTGACAAGGAACAAAATTTGCCCACTTTCTTGTTGTGCTTGGTCGCCATCAGGTCTATCTGAGGCATTCCCCACCTCTTGACAATATCCAGAAACACTTGCTGATTCAGTTCCCATTCTTTTTGGTCTATGATCTCCCTGCTGAGATGATCTGCAAGACAGTTCTCGGACCCCTTTATGTAAACTGCTTTGATCAACTTCAAATTCTCTTCCGCCCAGAACATCAACTTCTGGCATTCCCTCATTAGTAAAGGAGCTCTCGTTCCCCCTTGGTGATTTATGTAAGATACTGTTGTCGTGTTGTCTGATTGGACCATCACTTCCTGGTTCTTCAGACCACTTTTGAAACTCTTCAACGCCAGGCGAACTGCCCTGAGCTCTCTGAAATTTGAAGATTGACTCCTTTCCCAGGATGACCACTTCTCTTGGACTACCTTGCTTCCAAGGTGAGCATCCCAACCTAATGCGGATGTATCCGTTGTTATTAATTGATATTTCGGAAGATGAAAGGGCATTCCAATTCTCAAGTTGTCTGGATTTATCCACCATTTCAGAGATTTCTTCAGGGATACTGACAGTCTCATAAAATGATCTAGAGATTGTATCGACTTGTCCCAACTCCACAGAATTTCCTTCTGCAACTTCCTCATATGAACTCTTACCCAAGGTACTGCTTCTATAGAAGCAGTCATCAGACCTAACAATCTCATGGCCTGACGAATTGGCATTTTTCGATATTGCAGATACTCCTTCACTAATGACATTATTGTTGTTATCTTCTCTGAAGGAAGAAAGGTTCTCATCTGTAACGTATCTAACTGTAGTCCAGTGTCGGACTGGCCCGGCGGGATACCGGGAAAAAACCCGGTGGGCCCCGACCCTCGTGGGCCCCCGCCGGGCCAGAACCCTTCAGTAGATATTTCCAATCGAAAAAAAAACCAACTTTTTTTTCTCGCGATGCGCAGCGCCGCCTGCGCATGCGCGCCAAACGGCGCTGCTGCGCATGCGTGCCGAGCGGTGTCGATGTTGCGCATGCGCGCCGAACGCCACTGTTGCTGGGCCGACGCGTTTTAGTAGGCCGGCGGGGGCCAGCGGGGGGCCCCTGGACAGCAGTCCCAGTGGGCCCCGGGCCCCCCAGTCCGACCCTGCTGTAGTCCCAGAAATTTTATTGAAGTGGAAGGCTGCAGCATCGATTTTTCTAAATTGATTATCCACCCATGCGACTCCAGAATATTCAATGCTTTCTTCAAGTGGTGATTCATCTGCTCCAGACTCTCGGCTTTTAGCAGCCAATCGTCTAAATATGGAACCACGAAGACACCTTGCTCCCTCAGTGCTGCTGCTAGAACCACAATCACCTTGGTAAATATTCTCGGAGCTGAAGTTATCCCAAATGGTTAGGCTCTGAATTGGAAATGATGAATCTTGCCTTTTTCCCAAACTGCCACGGGTAGATACTTCCTGCTGAGAGGATGAATGGGTATATGAAGGTACGCGTCCTTTAGATCTATGGTAACTAGCAGATCTCCTTGTTGTAGGATATTTATTGCGGATTTGATGGTTTCCATTCGGAACTTTTCTTTCCTTACAAACTGGTTGAGAAACTTCAGATCCACCACTAATCTGAAAGAGCCGTTTTGTTTGGGAACCAAGAAAACTGTTGAGTAGACACCCATCTTTATTTCCTCTTGAGGAACTGGTTCCAACACTTTCTTTACTAGAAATTGTCTTATTGCCATTAAAATAGCTTCTTGTTTTATTGGGTCTTGTCTTTTTGTTATGCAGAATTTGTGCAAAAGTTTTTCCTGAAATGCTATGCGATAACCATCTTTTATTATATTCAACACCCATGCGTCGGAAGTTGTTTGTTGCCAGATGGGGAAAAATAAAGTCAGTCTCCCCCCAACTTCCTCTTGACTTCTGGCGTCAGAAATTAGGTGATTTAATCTGACTGGAGTCTTTCTTCTGACTAAATTCCTTTGCTGGAAACTTGGACTTAAAGACTCTGTTCCGGAACTTGTCTCTATTTTCTCCGTCTCTGAAAGGTCTCCTGCCTCTAGAAGACTGTGGAGAGAATCTTCTTGTAGAGGAGCGAAAAAACTGTTTCTTTTGAGCCTTAGGCCTGTCTTGTGGAAGTGTCTTCCCTTTTCCTGTTACTAGGCTTTCTAGCAATTTGTCCAAAGAAGAACCAAATAGTTTTCCAGGTTCAAAGGGCATTGAGATAAGCTTATTCTCTGAAGCTAGATCAGCCGTCCAAGCCTTTAGCCATAGAGCTTTTCTACCTGATGTAGATAGAGACATGGTTATTGCTCCCGATTTAAAAGACTCCACCGCCACATCACATAAATAATCTGTAGCTAGCTTTATCGGGTAAAGCATTTCCAGGAGATCATCTCTGGAAGTTCCTGTATCAATATCCTCTTCTAAATCATTTAACCAGCATTTTAATGATCTGGAAACAGAAATGGCCGCCAATGACGGTTTACACACATTGGCCCCAGCTAAATAAGACCTTCTTAGGGCACATTCCGCTCTTTTATCCATAGGATCTTTTAATGCACTCTCTTCAACTGGAATCGTAGTGCGTTTAGATAATCTGGCAACTGCCGTGTCAACTTTCGGGGGCTCTTCCCACTCCGCTACCTCTGATGACTCAAAGGGAAACATCTGTTTGAATCTTTTATTCATTTCCGGCTTTTTTCCCGGATTTTTCCATTCATCAGAAAAAAATCTGTTTCAAAGAATCATGTATTGGAAAACAAATTTGTTTCTTTTCAGAAAAGAAAGGTAAAGCCGATCTATTCCCAGACTCAGTTGTCACCGATTTTGGGCAAACCATTTTCCTGACTTCTTTCAGTAGTCTAGGCATCTTTTCCACATTAAATAAATACATATCTTTATTTTTAGTGGTTGAAGTAGAAGAGGAAAGTTCAGAAGAACTTATTTCACCCAATTCAGTCTCTGATTCAGACTCACTAACAGCTCTGGAATGACTGGGCACTGATCTTGACTTATGAAAAGCTCCAATTGACTTTTCCATAATATCTTTAAACCAAGACATAAATTCATCCGTTCTATCTTGGCTGGGGTTGGTACAGGCCTGGCAGCTGTTTGATGCCCATCCCTCAGGAATTGGTTGATCACAGCCTGAGCAAATCCTATGCCTGCTCTTTCTTTTTCTTTTGCCTTCTGACATCTAACAAAACACAAAAGAAAACAGGGATAAACAAAATGCCCAATCAGCAAAGCAGCCATAACCAACCCTGCTGCTACAAGATAAATACCATAGCAGCCTTTGAAAACAGACTGGCAGCCCTTAGCCACAGTACTGCAACAAATGAGGCACAATACCACAGTTCCTGCAAGTTTAAATACCTTACCAGCATCAGAAAAAAATGCCTCCTTCTCCTTTAAAATCTGAGCCACATCTCTCCCAACACATGTGTCTCACCGCCATTAGTGATGATGTCATCCTCCTGTGCATGCTTCTGTGCTGTGCACCCAGAGTTAGGGAGAAGAGAATAAACGGCTGCATCTTCATTTCCAGTCTGCCAAGCATTGCCTGCAGCCCTGAAAAGCTTTGTTTGTCATGCCTAAGGGAACCTTCCCCTGGGGAACTCACCCTCAGGTAGTTCCCCATGCGGCCATCAGACACCTCAGTGCCTGGATCTTCGCCTACACGGCCTCTAGGACTTGTGCAATGGTATGGCGCAGGAAAAAGAACACTGGGGAAGGAGGTACTGAGGTGGGTAATTGTAGGCTGATTAATTATTCATGATTGTGTTTTTTTCCTGTGCTACAGGGATGGTGAGGGACTTAACCCATTAGTATCTGTGCTGCCTGGAGGACTAAGGAAAAACATCTAGGGTCACAGTAGCTTGCTGTGCCCAAAAAGAATTAATATGATTATTATCATCCAAGAGAATAGGGCTGATTTGCTTTATTTCTTACTTTTTTCACTAATCATATTTTTTCTCTTAAAAATTTGTTTTTTTATATCTCTGAAACTCTAATACTTTGAGATTTATTAAGGGGCCCATTTACTAAGTGAATTTTCAAATTCAAAAACTTTGAATTTCGAAGTAATTTTTGGGTACTTTGACCATTGAATAGTCCAAAATTTGATTTGAATTGAAAAAACTTTGAATATTCGACCATTCAAAAATCGAAGTACAGTCTCTTCAAAAAAAACTTAAACTTCGCCACCTCGCCACCTTAAACCTGCCGAATTGCTATGTTAGCCTATGGGGACCTCCTAGAACCTATAGGCAGTATTTGGCTAAGTTTTTAGAAGTCAAAGTTTTTTTTTGAAAATCGCTCGATCGATCGATTAAATCGATTAAATCGTTCGAATCGTTCGATCTAAAACGGCTACATTTAATCAAACAAAAAATTCTACAATTCTACAATTTGATGGTCGAATTTCAAGGTTTTACCACTTCGAAATTCGACCCTTAGTAAATGTGCCCCTAAGTGTAAAAACCACAAAAACCTCTAATACGAAACTGCACCAAGTAAAAACTGTTGCGTTTCATAGAAGACAATGGGAGCTGGGAGATATATATATATTTCTATTTGGATGTTTTAATAAATTCCTTGACATGAATGGGCTATTTCGCAGCAGAACTGGGCATGTAAAAAGCAGATGAAATTCAACATAGATAAGTGCAAATTTCCGCAATTTTCCATTACAAATATAATATTTGTAATGGAAAATGCTCAATACAACCTAAGCAAACTTTTGTTAAAAATATAATTGTTTATACAATAGATGTTTGAGATGGCTATTACAGCTCACCTATGTAATATTTCTCATATGCAGTAAATCCATTAAAAATGTGGGTGCTGCTTTAGATATTTAGACCAAAAAATTACTGTGATGTAATGATGCACTAGAACACAATGTTCATGAATAAAGGAAGGATAACAAAAATTATTAATCAAAGGCTTGTGCTATTAAGAAAGACTGGACAAATCAGGGTCATTTTAAATAGAAATAAGTTTCCTTTGAAGGGATGTGATAAATCTACAATAATGCACCTAATTCAAAGACCTCACATCCGTCACATGCTGTCTTTTGTAAATCGCAATGTATTAGCCAAGATTTTATCAAATGAATATCTTGAAGGTTATATCAGATTAAAGTAAGCAAATGGTGATTTATCCACAGACATATATAATTTGCTTTGCTTGGATCATGTCAAAACACTCATGTCAAAACACAGGAAGATGGCACTTCTGGATAAAATTTATTTTGATGAATGCTGCAAACCGCCTAACGCGTTTCGGAATTAGATCCCTTAATCATAGGCTCATTGGATCATGAATTTGGCTTTTTTACTGTTATATTTGGTGCTTATTTAGGATTCACATTCTCTGTTACCTTATATCTACCGTATGAAAACAGCTCTACGACACTATGCAGTTTACCAGTTATGCTAAGGCTGATGTTTCGGGATCCCTGTGTGCCAGCAGCCTAAAGCTAAGGTAGTCCAGCGTGTTTATAATACATGTTTATAAATCATTTATTTACCCGTTGACAATGTTTCTAAACACACAAATATTTGTATGTCTAAACTGTTCTTTTTTTGTATTTATATGTATATGAATGGTTGTGGTTATTGATTGATTTTCTTAAAGTTTATCTATTCATTATTATTGGTAGGTTGGTAAGAAATCTTATTGGAATTTCTGTCTGGCATCAGGCCATAACCTTTTTTCCGAGCCCTTATTTTATAATTGCTCCATTTGGAGTTTAAAATCTTAGTTTGAATGAATTGAATTTGAATTGTTTTATAAAATCGGACTTTTAAAAAATCACATATTTTTCAGAGTTTATTAAACCCAGAGGATGGAAAAGTCTGAATCAGAAAATCCGGCATATCAGACCTGTCGAAGTTTTTGGATTTTTCAGGTGAAAATTTGTGAAATTCAGATGAAAAATCAGGAAAAAATGTGAAAATCTGATTTTTTTTCCAAAAGCAAATTTTCAAGAAAATTTAATAAATAAGCGTAAAAAACCCAAGCGGATTTGTTCGGAGTTTGTAGCAGAAAATATTGAGATAAATTTGGACTTTGATAAATAACCCCCTAAGACTGCCTAAGTAGCTGTTCAGTATGCATCTAAATTGATTACTCATGAATAGGTATGATATGGCTCTGGTGTCAGAAGGATAAGGTAGTCATTTTAACAATACTAATAACTATCACATTTTATCTGCCTTGCTTTGATCTCCAGAGAATAACACATGTAAAATATGATGAGCCTAGCATTGCTAGGATTGCTGAAGTCTACAAAACATACATGCTCTATAACTGATTAGAAATGCATTTATTTGCATAGCCCATGCTCTCACAGAAATCAATGCAACTTTTAGCATGAATCTTAACTCATTAATAATCAGTCATGCAAAATTTCCATTTTATACAGATGAGGCAATTTTACTTATACATTAAGTGCACATTGCACAGGGAGCATACCATTTATTTAATTAAGATAATGTCATGAATGTGCATGTCACATGTTTCACTTAAACCTACTCCCTCTGTTGATGGCCACATTTAAAGAGGTATTATTTTAACCGTAAAATAAAGTAACATTTAAAAACCAGACACGTAGGGCCTTTTTATCAACAGACTCATTTTTGTAGTTTTAGTGGTTTTTGAAACCTTAACTAAACCCACAAACTCTAAAACTACGAATGTCGTGAGATTTAGTAGAAAATTATGCTGAATGCTGCACTAAAAATCCAAATATCTTGAAAACCTAAAAAAATTTAGTTTTCCGGACAATTCCTTGTGAAAAAATCCAAAAACCTCTAAAAGTGTTCCAAAAAGATCAGCGCAGATCCAATTGACTTCTATCGGACCTCGACAACTTTTACCTGGTGAAGTTTTGAATTGGTGTTTTTTGTGGTTTTTACACTTTGGGGCCCATTTACTTAGCTCAAGTGAAGGAATAGAGGAAAAATAGTTTGAATTTCGAATGGTCGAATATGGCTACTTCGACCATCGAATGGGCTACTTCGACATTCGACTACGACCCTCGATTTCGAATCGAACGATTCGAACTAAAAATTGTTCCACTATTCGACCATTCGATAGTCGAAGTACTGTCTCTTTAAAAAATTCTTCGACCCCCTAGTTCGCCACCTAAAACCTACCGAGGCCAATGTTAGCCTATGGGGAAGGTCCCCATAGGCTTCCTAACAATTTTCTGATCAAAGGAAAATCCTTCGATCGATGGATTAAAATCCTTTGAATCATTCGATTCGAAGGATTTAATCATTCGATCGAACCATTATTCCTTCGATCGAACGATCGTAGGAATAGCGGTAAATCCTTCGACTTCGATATTCGAAGTTGAAGGATTTTACTTCGACAGTCGAATATTGAGGGTTAATTAACCCTCGATATTCAACCCTAGGTTAATGTGCCCCTTAATATATCTCATATTGTTAGAGCTTTCTGAAAAAAGGAGAGAGAAAACCACACATTTTTAGAGATTCATTTTTGCTTCACAGGACATTTCTGGCAAACTAAAGTGAGTGGAACATTAGAAAAGAGAAACACAATTGTTACTTTAAAACAACAGCATTTATAGTCCTATAAGGGAAAGGTTTTTTCTTTTGAGATTTAAGAGCAAAGACAGATTTGGGATTGTCTTTACGGCTACTCTAGCACCAGGAGATGAATATTTGCTATTTGGACCGCATAGAAATAAATGTAAATATTTTTGGAAACCATTTGTAGACACAGAAATCATTGTGCTGGAACAAAATGATTGGTTTGGCAGGAAGCTAAATTAATTGCTATTATTCTAATTATAATGTGGTGGCTACTCTAGCTCCAAACGTTATTTCAAACACAGAGCTTATAATATTTCCATCATCATCTGCCAAACCTGTAGCCAGTAAAATATCCTCCATCCCATTTGACACTGTACCTAAAATGAGAAGTAGTTAATAGTAATATACTCTAGAAATTCCAATCCCAGCATAACCCTTTGGATATTGACATACCGATTGATAAATGAACTAAAGAAATAGGTATGATATGTAAGGGAAATTTTTCAATAAACACTGTCTCAGCTGTAACAGTATGTTTACATATTTCAGTAAGTGGAAGTGATTTTGAGAAAAAGGAGCAGGTGGAATTCTAAGCACACACAACAAAACCCAGTTTAGTGGCAGCACTGAGTGGGTGAGCAAATTAATGAGTGGTTCCCAGCAATTTGGGAGAACTTAAGCCTCATATAAAATAAAAAGGTTTAAAGTAAAATGGGTCATGTTTACATGACTGTAGTCAGCATACAACTTAGTTCTACCCTAATTTGCCTAGAGCAATTTGGCTTTTAAAAAAGCTTTCTTTAATGCTAAGTTAGATATATTTCTGGGCTTCATAAAAAAATTATACTAGTTGTGCTTGATTGGTAGCAGAAGCCACTATTATAGCAATATTTCTGAATAAGGAATGTGTAGGTAATTTGAAGTATTGGCACAAATAATTCATGCATGAGTAAATTACATATTTTACAAAAGTGAATCCCCAGATTTAATCTAGTAGCCAAAATGGGCACAATTAGGTATTTTAAAGGATATTTTGTAAATGTATATTGCCATATAAACTATTTTAGTAGTTTACTATTTTACTATTCTTGTAGAGGACAATAGAGGAGTCTGGGTTCACAGGCTCACTTAATAACTGCACGAATGGTTCAGCTCAATCTAGTCAGTGGCTGACTCAGGATATGATTCAAAAAGCTGTAATACAAATTAATGTAAACAAGGCTCCAGGGCCTGATGGCATACACCCCCGGGTTCTAAGAGAGCTTAGTTCAGTTTTAGACCAGCCCTTATTTCTGATTTTCTCAGATTCACTGTCATCTGGTATGGTGCCTATGGATTGGAGAAAAGATGATGTTATTCCAATATTTAAAAAGGGATTACGATCTCAGCCTGGCAATTATAGGCCAGTAAGCTTGACATCTGTGGTGGGCAAATTATTTGAAGGCTTGTTAAGGGATCACATTCAAAATTTTGTCCTAATGAATGGCATTATGAGCAACAATCAGAATGGCTTTATGAAGGATAGGTCATGTCAGACGAATTTGATTGCATTTTATGATGTGGTAAGTAAGATTCTGGATAGTGGGGGGGGCAGTAGATGTGATCTATTTGGATTTTGCCAAAGCGTTTGATACTGTGCCCCACAAACGACTGCTTTCTAAACTAAGGTCTGTTGGGCTTAATGAAGTCGTTTGCACGTGGATAGGAAACTGGCTACAGGATCGGGTACAGAGGGTGGTTGTTAATGGGACATTCTCTACTTGGAGTAAGGTTCTTAGTGGGGTCCCCCAGGGCTCAGTATTGGGTCCACTTTTATTTAACTTGTTCATTAATGACTTAGGGGAGGGTGTTGTAAGTAATGTATCAGTGTTTGCAGATGACACAAAATTATCCAGCCCAATTAATTCCATCCAGGATGTGGCATCCTTGCAACAGGATCTTGACAAACTGGCAATCTGGGCAGCTAAGTGGCAAATGAGATTCAATGTTGATAAATGTAAAGTCATGCACCTGGGATGTAAAAATATCCAAGCCACTTATACCCTTAATGGGACTGCACTAGGCAAATCCATTATGGAAAAGGACCTTGGAGTCCTTGTAGATGATAAACTTGGCTGTAGCAAGCAATGCCAGTCAGCAGCATCAAGGACAAATAAGGTCTTGAGCTGTATTAAAAGGGGCATAGAGTCAAGGGAGGAGGGGGTCATTCTTCCACTGTATAGAGCACTTGTAAGGCCCCATCTAGAATATGCCATACAGTTTTGGTCTCCATCACTCAAACAGGACATTATTGTATTAGAGATGGTACAGAGAAGGGCAACTAAGCTGGTAAAAGGTATTGAAAATCTTAGCTATGAGGAAAGACTGGCCAAATTGGAGATGTTCACGCTGGAGAAGAGGCGCTTAAGGGGTGATATGATGACTATGTATAAATATATAAGGGGATCATATAACAATCTCTCTAATGCTTTATTTACCAGTAGGTCTTTCCAGCTGACACGAGGTCACCCATTCCGATTAGAAGAAAAGAGGTTCCGCCTAAATATTCGGAAGGGGTTTTTTACAGTGAGAGCTGTGAAGATGTGGAATTCTCTCCCTGAATCAGTTGTACAGGCTGATACATTAGATAGCTTTAAGAAGGGGTTGGATAGCTTTTTAGCAAGTAAAGGAATACAGGGTTATGGGAAATAGCTCATAGTCCAAGTTGATCCAGGGACTAGTCCGATTGCCATTTTGGAGTCAGGAAGGAATTTTTCCCCCTCTAAGGCAAATTGGAGAGGCTTCAGATGGGTTTTTTGCCTTTCTCTGGATCAACTGGCAGATGGGTAGTTAATAAAAAAAAAAAAAAAAAGGTTGAACTCCATGGACATGTGTCTTTTTTCAACCTTACTTACTATGTTACTATGTTACTATGTAGTGAGCCGTCCTTCCTGTAAACAAAATATAGGAATAGAGTGGCACAGACTTTTGTAGGAGCTAGGGAAGCCTTTCAACAAGAATACCATACCAGTCCTCATTTCTTCTGCTAGTATTTCCAATAGTTTTAGTAAATATTTAAAGACTGTATTCATGGCTGCTATCAGCCTAGCAACAGATGAGATGTTAACCAAATTATAAATTAAACTGTAATTCTGAAGATTTTTCTTTTAATATAATCATCTCTTCTATATTAAATATCTTTTTCTTTTTACAAATGACATATTACTGCCAAAAAGACATAATTAGTAGTAGCCTTGGGGACAGAATGTCTAACAGCCTACTAAATTATAGATAAACATTGACCTCTAGCTCAGGTCCATGAAAGCTCAGTTTAAACATTTACGAGCTGAGACATGTGTTTATTTTGACAATAAATGTGATATCTTGATACTGTCTGAAATGCATAAACATAAATTATTGTGAACAAATTGGGTGGTTAACTCTTCTTTAACTCTTCTTTAATTATTTAGCTTTAGAAGGAAACTTTGAACTCGATTTTCTTCATTAAAGGAAATGTGGTTAGCATCTGCATTATTTTGTTTCTTCATATGTTATGAGAAATACATGTTATTTTCTCAAATTGACCATCCACGTGTATTACTAAAGAGTATATGAGCTGTAGTATTTAAAACTAGTCAAAGGGTAAATATAAGTATTTTTTGTAATTGTTATTCATAATAAGACTTTTTATCAGCACTTAATAAAGCTTTGGTAGAAGCAAATCAGTGTCTATGGGGGAAATTTACTTACCTCTGAAAATCCGCTAGCGTTGCCTTTGCCGCACTTCGTCGCATTTCGCGTGGCGTAGATTCATCAAGGCTGCGCAAATTTGTGAAGATTCGAAGTTGTGCACAGGTTACCGAACGCTTGCAAAGTTGCGCAAGTGATAATACAATCAGCTGTTCGAAGCTACACTAGCGAAGGCTAATTTGCATATGGTGCCAAATTTAAAAATGAATGGACATGTATGATGCAGCACACATTACACTACACAATCGCAGGGAAAGTTAATAAAAGTATATAGGGGTGTTCTAATGCCATAAATAATTTATAAGATATAAAGTGTATTAAAGTGTATAAAGTGTATTTTTTTCAACTAACATGATAAAAAAGGATTTGGAATTATTTCTTATGGTGAAAGGTCCAATTTAATACTTAAATTTGTGTTGAAATGAGGTTTTTCTCTTGTGTGGTCTTTTTCTCAGCATTTTGGTTTGTGTGCTGCTTACCCTTTTATGTAACTTTTCCATTTTCCACATATTCTCACTTCCATAAGCCTTTGTAGTATCTTTAAGGGCTACAACAAATATGTTTCTCAGTAGAAATACAGGTTGCAGTTGATCTATGTAAGTTTTGCTGTGGTAGAGGACATCGGGATTCTTAACAATCATTAATGAAATGTTGCCTTGGATATATTTTTGTACAGATACAAGCAAGCTGAAGAATGTTTTTGTTTAAAAAGGATTTAGTCCATATGGCCATTATTTCATTATTTAAAGCACATTACATAAAAGAATATTGTGGTTCCAAAAAAGTGGACATGAACACCCATTGTTTTGTAGTAGAAACATCTCACTTGGTTTTAAGATTAGTATATAATAACATTTGGGGGCAGATTTACTAAGGTTCGAATGGTAAATTCGCATTTGAATTTTGAAATTTTTATTTGGGTCAAAACTTTACAAATTCGAAATTACAACCACCAACTCAAATTTGAATTTGAATTCAAATGCGAGATTTATCCTACCTCGACCCTGGAAACAGTTCATGGAATCATGGAAAATTCATGATTTTTTTAAATAAAATCGGATTTTTAAAAAATCACACATTTTTCGGAATTTATTAAATCCCGAGGATGGAAAAGTCTGAAAATCCGGCATCTCAGACCTGTCGAGGTTGCATATAAGTCAATGGGGGAAGTCCCAATGATTTTTTGATGTGCACTTGGTTTCGTGCAATACCCGAAGAAAATCAGATTTTTCCCCCGATTAGCAAAATTTCAGGGAAATATAATAATAAATAAGCGTAAAAAACATGAGCAGATTTGATCGGAGTTTGTAGCAGAAAATATTGAGATAAATCTGGACTTTGATAAATAACCCCCTTGATGTAACAACTTTAAAAATATTAATATAATGAGGATATGGGTGCTTCGACAAGGAAATATTTTTAAAGGTCTATTTACTTCACTTCCAAGACAATTATGGATATCAGACTAATTCTTATGGTTGCCAGAAATCATAATAGCAGTATCAGGCAACAGCGTGTCATTACAGAGGATCACCAATCAATTCACATCATGTTTAGAAATGGTGGAAATGTAAATGCATAATGCTTTGCTTTAGCAAAAGCTGAAACTGAGAGAAGTGTGCAATGAGATTTCAAGGGAAAAGCTGCTGGACAAAAAATAAATAAAAGAAGCTTGATGGCTAAGAGGTGTTGTCAACTCTTTTCTTGCAACAGCTCAATGCTTGGCATTCTTACAGTGACATAAATTGCTGTGAAAGTGGGATACTTTCAAAAGAACGTCAAAGATGTTTGGATATATTTTTTAGTTCTTTTTAATGTCACAGTAATAAGGTGAGCAGAAACCATTTCTTTCAACTAACTACTAGTCATTATTATATTGTGTGTTTAGGTGCAATAAAATATTTTGTGCTTCGCATTTGTAGTCATTTCAGTGCTATTTATTACAGGAAATTAAGAAAGAAAGGAAAGAACACCATTTTTAACCTTTAAAGCAGCAAACAAAATCAATTGATTCCAGAAAACACGCTTCTTCAATTGCCATTCAGTAGCAATGGCAGAAATTGAAAAAAGGCTATATGGCACAGGATTAGTGATGGGCGAATTTGCGCCATTTCGCTTCGCCGAAAAATTCGCGAATTTCGCGCGAAATTCGCGAAACGGCGAAAAATTTGCGAAATCGCGTCGGCGTCTCGTTTTTGACGCCGGCGCACGTTTTTTCGACGCCGGCGCCCGTTTTTGATTTTTTTTCGCGCCTGGCGAATAAATTCGCCCATCACTACACAGGATACATAATGGATAACAGATAACACCAATATGTTCTACAGAGAACTTAACTGTTATCTGCTGTCTAACTTGAGCCTTTTCTCCTTTGGATAGCTGCTGCCCCCATGGCTACACAGCATCTTATTTATATAAACAATAGTAGTGTTTCTGAAGCAAACACAGCAGTTTTACTAGTGCAGGGCAACACTGCATTATATTTTTATTACATTCAAAAATTTTGATGATACTGTTCCTTTAACGTGGCAGTGAATGAAATGTCCATGAAGGATCATTTATACTTTGCTTTGCTTAAATAAGTCATGGTGTTATTGCTTGAATTCCGTGTATGAAGGTTATGTGTAGGAGTTATTGTTTATGTATGCAAAAACCAATTTTTCAGAAATCAGGATATAGTTCTAATGCTAATATTTCCTCACAATCACCGTGAATGTTTGCAAGCTCAGTATTCTTAACATTACTATACTTACAAAAAAGCTTTGCTGCTGCCATTTTTATTCAAAAAAAAGAACAAGAAAAAAGCATATGCATTTAATTTCTGGAAAATATTGCATCTTACATTGTTAAGGTGTACTTCATACCTCAGATATATCAATGGGTTGGTTAAGAATGACAGAAGTTGAAATTAGCTCAAAAATTACTTTTTATCATCTATCCAAACTCTTAACCCTTTCATTTGATTCGATCGAATGCACTATTCCTTCGATTCAAACAATTCTAATTTGGCCGAATACGGACCTATTTGAACGAAAATGGACCAATTCGACCCCAAAAAACTTCAACTTAATTTCGGTTGGTCTTTTTGAATTCAAATTTCAAAGTTTTTTTAATTATGAAATTCGACCGTTGATAAATATGCCCCTAAGTGTCTAAAACATTAAATATCATGTTTCCCATTATAAACACATGTATCAGAAACATAATTTCTTTTATTCATGAAAACACAGTATATTTGGAAAGTTTCATGTCTCCTGGATGTGCCAGTACCAAATATACAGTATATATATATATAGTTTTATGGAAATTTACCACTTGTATAGGTCAAAACACAGCACTACTGAAAACCATATACCATAACCATAAAACAAATAAAATGAAGAACTAAAAAAGTATGTGTGTATGCATGTGTGTAAAGCCCTAAAAGTGTGTAAATGTGTGTGTGTGTGTGTATATGTGCAAAAGTGTGAAAAAGCCAAAAACTTTAGTAACATGTGTAGTGTGAATATGTGTAACTGCATGCATGTGTATGTGTGTAAATGTGCAAAGAAAGGGCCCTTACCATTTCTGCGTGCAGGAGAGACCTTGGCAGCTCTGAAGCGCCCCAGTATCGCAGGTGGCTGATGCTTGGGGGACTAGAAGACCAGTCCTGCGCCGCTGTGATGATCATGAGGTGGCAGCCCTCTTGGCTTGTTTCCTAGGTTTGGGGCCCATCTGTATCACTGCATGGCGGCAAATGCTGCTTGTAAACAGTAGGCTGAAAGATATTATCCTATTCCATTTAAAGATGTTAACTGCTCCAAACAAGGCTGATTACTCTCTGTAGCATACTGGCTTAGCATTTTATGGTGATCAGTGTTTTTAGCCGAAAACAGAATCACTGGAACCTCTGAAGTCAAAACAAGCACGCTATATTTGGCTAATATTATAATAAATTTACTGTAGCCAAATAGGGTAATTATAATTCATATGTGCCTGCAGATTTGCTGCTTTCAGCCAATTAAATTTAATTAAATCTCTTCAGGTGCTGATGAAAGGTCATCTTAAACACTCTTACTGTTTAACAAGTTCAGTCCCAACTAAGGAAAATTATGTATGTTAAGATATAGTTCACTGCCCATCTTGTCTTAAATAATAAGAGAGTGTTTTCTCAACCTTCAGGTCTTTCAGCATGGATAGAAGTATAGCCAGATATAGAGTTGGTGATGTACACCTTTGTAAGGGGCAGTATACGTATTATTTAACATAAGTGCAATCAACAGGGCTGGAGCCAAACATACTTATTGCCTGTTGTTTTAATCTCATCTGGGTGTGTTTTGTTATTTATTGAGCAAAAAAGGGCCAAAAAGGACAATTGATGCTATTCTGTGTTTGGTCTTTGCAATGTAAATAATTGTAACTACCGTATATACTCGAGTATAAGCCGACCCGAGTATAAGCCGAGGTACCTAATTTTACCTACGAAAACTGGGAAAACTTATTGACTCTAGTATAAGCCTAGACACAACTACAGCCCTGTCTCCCAGCAGCGCACATTCTGCCAAAGCGACCCCCCCAGCGATCAACCGGACTTCTTTGCAAAGTTGATGGTGACAGAGAGTTGCCAAACGGATTACTGTGTGCATTGTCCCACTGTCCCACTACCATGTGCAGAGGGTGCTGTTTGATATTGCCATCACTGTTAATCTTTCGTATAACCAACAGAGGGCGCTGTGTGATATTGCAGTCACTGTTATTCTTTCATATAAATAACAGAGGGCGCTGTGTGATATTGCAGTCACTGTTATTCTTTCATATAACCAACAGAGGGCACTGTGTGATATTGCAGTCACTGTTATTCTTTCATATAACCAACAGAGGGCGCACTGTTATTCTTTCATATAACCAACAGAGGGTGCTGTGTGATATTGCAGTCACTGTTATTCTTTCATATAACCAACAGAGGGCGCTGTGTGATATTGCAGTCACTGTTATTCTTTCATATAACCAACAGAGGGCGCTGTGTGATATTGCAGTCACTGTTAATCTTTCATATAACCAACAGAGGGGACTGTGTGATATTGCAGTCACTGTTATTCTTTCATATAACCAACAGATGGTGCTGTGTGATATTGCAGTCACTGTTATTCTTTCATATAACCAACAGATGGTGCTGTGTGATATTGCCATCACTGTTATTCTTCCATATAACCAACAGATGGTGCTGTGTGATATTGCAGTCACTGTTATTCTTTCATATAACCAACAGAAGGTGCTGTGTGATATTGCAGTCACTGTTATTCTTTCATATAACCAACAGAGGGCGCACTGTTATTCTTTCATATAACCAACAGAGGGTGCTGTGTGATATTGCAGTCACTGTTATTCTTTAATATAACCAACAGAGGGCGCTGTGTGATTTTGCAGTCACTGTTATTCTTTCATATAACCAACAGAGGGTGCACTGTTATTCTTTCATATAACCAACAGAGGGTGCTGTGTGATATTGCAGTCACTGTTATTCTTTCATATAACCAACAGATGGCGCTGTGTGATATTGCAGTCACTGTTATTCTTTCATATAACCAACAGAGGGCATTGTGGGATATTGCAGTCTCTCCCCAAGTGAACTGTTGGTATAGGAATGATTAAAAGTGACTGCAATCTCAGCTACTCGAGTATAAGCCGAGGTAGACTTTTTCAGCACATTTTGGATGCTGAAAAACTCGGCTTATACTCGTGTATATACGGTATGTCACCAGAGCATGTAAATACCAAATATATATATATATATATATATATATATATATATATATATATAGATATAGATATAGATATAGATATAGATATAGATATATATATATAGAGAGAGAGAGAGAGAGAATTCTGCCTCCTATAGATCAAAACCCCACAGCAGTATGCTATTGTATAAGACACAAACATACTTTATATTTTCAAAGCTAAAGCAACTCCAAACAATTTAGGGTGGTGCTGGGGGGTCTAGGAATCACAACAGCATCTAAAAGATTGTCCTGGGCCACCGAGGTGATCATTTTACAGGGGCCGTATGTTGCCCCATCTTGGTTTTGCTTGTGCCATCTTCTATCTGCTATTTAAGTATTCATAGACCACAAGCCCTACCAGAAAGCTATGGGTATTTTTAAACATAAATGCATTACATGTGTGCTACATTTTCAAAGGCACTGATTTATCAAAAACTCTGTTTACTGATTCATTTTGATCCCTTATGATTTGGGGATTTATCTTATAAAATAATGAATGAATGCTGTACAACATGCAAGGAAACTGTTAATTTGATAAACATTTATCAATACTGTTATTTATTGCATCAATGGAAAAAAAACTTAAATTTTTTTTAACTTTGTCCACAGAGATCTGTAGGATTCGACATCTCAGGCCATTATTTCAGTCATCTCAAGCTTCAAAGAGCTACATTCATAAGTCATTAATTTGGACTTAAATCTGTAAGTCTCTGATAGCGATAACAGCCTGTAAATATCATTATTGTTCAAATTGATCAAACTCTCCTATCAGACTAGTTGGATTATTTTTAAAAATGACTACAATGTGCAACAGTCTGAGAATCTTGATGAAACTTTGATAAATCAGCCCCTGTGTTATTGTTTTATGTATGTTGTAAATGCTTACTCTCATTCCTTGCTATATATTTTCTGACTGAAATGAAGCAAAACAACACAAAGTTGCTGCTGATATACATCTTCTAACCATGGGTGTTTCAGGGGTAGGTGGCGTCCTGAGGTGCTGCTTTTTTTTTTTTTTTTGTGGTAGAACGGGTGGAGCGGGGTGGGGTTAGGTTAGAACATTAGCATGCTCTGCACTAGAATTGCCAAAATTCCAATTTAATAATCAGAACTTTTTCTCTTCAAGTTACTAGTTGTGGATGTTTGCTGCCTTGTAGTCTGCTTCCGCATGAAGATACAGTAGTTTCTCAACTTGCGTCACGGCAGCAGCACCCCTGCTTCTAACCAGAAAATACAGTGCATTAGCAGTTCCAGAGGTGCCCGAAAGAATACATATGGCATACAAAAACATTTTGCAATTATTCTTATAATTTCAGATTTTTCACATTTTATGGGCATTCAAAACTATCATATATTCTGGGTTTGCATATTTTCATTTTCAAATAGGACCACAGCTAATATGTTATCACTCTTGAACTTTCAGAATTGCTCAATTTATCCATGTGCTGCTACTTCTATTAGTATCAAGTATCAATGAGACATTGGAGATTCCATAGGGAAATATATAGAATGATGTGTATATGATGGGGCTGTACACTTATATGCCAACTGTAGAAAATAATTCAACTCTGTTCAGATTTACATTGTATTTAAAGCCTCAGTGATTGCTTATATTACATAGTTACATAGTTAAATGTAACCCAATTTAACTATGTAACTAACTAACTATGTATATGTATGTATAGTGGGTAGAGTTTCTGCCTCACCCCTTTAATACAGTCCACATATTGAATCCACATCCTACATGGATAGTTAGATGCATGCTGCTTGGCTACACATAAATCAGTTCAGTCTACATGTATCTAACCTAATTACTTCTTGTCCATGCAGGCTGTGGATTCAATAACTGTCCACATACTTTAACTCTGCAAGTTTTATGTGGCAGAGTGGAAGTTCACCACCTCTTTGGCCCCTTTGGAAGTTGCTCATCTTGCAAATCATTGGGTGCAATCATGCTGATCAGTGATATTGGTGAAACAAAGAAATATATAAAAGGGACAAAGAAGTGGCAACCCATCAGATGTTTGCTTTGAAACAGGTCACCGATCAGTAAATGCTTCCTGATGACTTTCTAATATAGGTGCCTTACTACAGATCTTTGGTTTTCTTTTTAAATGAGTAGAAGACGGATTAAAGCTACCTTCTGACGGGTTCTTATGAGCAACTGTACTTGTACTATTTAACAGCTATGTTTATAAATACAACCTAATATTAATAACTTAAAGGTTCAGCAATGACTACACTAAAGATGATAGCTAGTATTTGTCACAATACTAAACCTTTAAATGTGCTTATGTAGCAGTTTATTTTCAAGTCAATCAAAAAAAAAAATATATATATAAAATGTACAGTAGCATGGTATCTATTTTTTCCAAACACTGATGTCAGACTGATGTCAGACTAACTGGCCTATAGTTTTGAGGCTGAGAATGGGATCCCTTTTTGAATAGCGGCACCACATTAGCACTTGGCACTATGCCAGACTTTAAAGAATCCTGAAAAATTAAGTAAAGAGGTTTGGCAATCACAGAGCTACTCTCGCTAAGTACCCTGGGATGAATACCATCTGGCCCCGGACCTTTGTTTATCTTAACATGTTCTAGTCTCTTTTGAATTTCCTCATGTGTGAACCATGCATTATTAGTTATATTACTAGAATTGGGACTATCAAGAAGTTAACTTCATTAACGGGTTCCTCATTTGTGTAGACAGACGAAAAATATGTGTTCAGAATCTGCGCTTTTTTTTTTTGTTTTCATCAACCAGCTGACCCCCCTCTGATATTAAAGGTCCCACCCCTTCCTGCTTCATTTTTTTACTATTAACATATTTAAAAAATAATTTTGGATTCTTTTTACTGCTTGCTGCAATATCCTTTTCCAAATCAATTTTAGCTTGCTGTATAGCTTTTTTTTTTTTGTTGCATGATTATTGGCCTCCTTGTCCCAGCTAACTTGAAAGCGTTAAAAGCATGTCTTTTCTTACCCACCTCAACACCAACACTTCTATTGAACCAAAAAGGTTTTGCTTTGTAACGACATTCCTTTTGTAACAAATCATACTTTCCCTGATGGTCTAGTGGGGGGGTGGCAGGGCCGCCCCTTCTGCGGGGTGATGCCAGCCACAAGCTGCCTCTTCTGCCACGTCCTCTTCCGCACTGTTATCCTAGGACGCACGCGGCACCCTTCTGCGTAATTTACAGGCACATTCACGCTGGCGTTCTTGCGTCAGTGCGCATTGGTGCGAAATTCAAATGTTTTTAAAGCCACAGCACACTACCCTCATTGCCCGTTATAGGACTTGTTTCCTGGTGCTGTTAGCTGTTGCTATTCTGTTCTGAACCTGATTCTGATTACCTGTTTTGATCCCTGCCTGGCTTTTGACAATTCTACATTCTGTATCCTGACCCCTTGCCTGATTACCGACTCCGATCCTGCTTAACTCTCTGACTCCCTGGTTTTGACCCTTGCCTGCCAGACTTCGTTTGTACTCTGCCTGCCCCGACCCGGCCTGATCTGACTAAGATTATGTCTAACGCCTTGTACTGCGACCTTCTGCCCAAAGACATTTGCTTTACAGTTTCCCCTTTGTATACCCAGAACCCTTCGCCTTGCACCTCTCGTTATAAGACCTGGCATCTGAGTAGCTGAGGGCTCCTCCCGAGGCCAAAGGCGGCTGCTACAGGCAGAAGCATGAGCCAAGACCAGGGTGCTTGGCATCGGTTCTGGGTTTAGGGTGCCAACTGTTACACCTTGCTTACAAGTGGAATATACTGACATGTATATTTATTAAGCAGCATTTTAAAGACTTCCCATTTTTGTTCTGTATTTAACCCTGTGAAAGCAGCACTTAATATGTTCCAGAGATGCCCTTATACTGTCAAAGTTTGCAAAGTTGTCAATCATTATATTTACAAACCTACTAGCTTTTTCTGTCTTGGCAACCCCATTAGCCCAGTCAATGTCTGGATAATTGAAGTCACCCATAGCAACAACTTGACCCAGCTGTGAAGCCGCTTGTATCTGCAAGAGTAGCTGGGCTTCATACTCGACACTTATACGAGGTGGTTTATAGCATACACCAATGATAATTCTTTTTGTTACCTTTTGCCCAGTCAAAATCTCTACCCAGAGGGATTCCACTCCCTCACCAGTGCCAGCAATGGTTATTTCTTTAGTGCATGACTTAAATTCAGGCTTTACATACAAACACACTCCTACCCCCTTTTTACTCCCTCTGTCCCTCCTAAAAAGGGTGTAACCATTTAAATTCACAATCCAGTCACATGTTTCATCCCACCAGGTCTCAGTGATACCAATTATACCAATACCAATTATATCATAATTTTTAGAGCATGCAATTAATTCTAGGTCTCCCATTTTACCTGACAAACTCCGTGCATTTGCCAGCATACAGCAGAGGTTACTACTTTTACTTTTGAAATTTGCATTACTTAGTGGAGAATTATATGTTAAGTTAGTATTATTCTGTTTTCCTTGTAACAGAGGGACCTCCTTAGCTGGCAAACTATATGCCCCCCTCACTCCTCCCCCATGACTCCTTATTAATCCCACTTTATCTCATCCACCCCACCCCACCCTTGCCTAGTTTAAACACTCCTCCAACCTCTTAGCCATTCTTTCCCCTAGCACAGTGGACCCCCTTCCATTGAGGTGCAAACCATCATGACTGTATAGGTTGTACCCCAAGGAAAAATCAACCCAGTGCTCTGGGAACCCAAACCCTTCCTTCCTACACCATGCCCTACATGTAACTGAATTGGATTTTAACAATTAACTGTCCACATACTTTGTGACTTACTTCTACTTGCGCAACTCATATTTAGTATCAATAACAAGATTGAGTGCTCTTTATTCTTCAGTTTGTTTGATCTTAAAATTTATAAACTAAAATTATTCTCAAATATTTTTTTGAATTCGTACCTTAACTAATGTTTCGATTTATATTAGGATATTCTTATTTTTTTCACAGTATGGTATTATTTTATATTTGCATGCAAATGTTGCCTGAATGGTGCTTTCCATCTAGAACTTACAAAGCAAACACACAATACTAATGAATATAAAATATATGACATTTAAATATATAAATATTCATTTATTCTACTTTTTTGATGTCCATTTTTCCAAAATAAAACTAAAAGCATGAATTCTCAGTTACAACATGTTCAATATTAATGTTAGATGATAAATACAGTCCTCTTTTTGCCTTTCAACAATGCTTAGTAAAGAAGAACAGTGTTTTTATATTTATAGTTTACATTTTTGTAATCACAAAAGCTGTCTGATATATGTTTATTCAGTTTGTGTATAATCAATTTGAGCAGTATGAATCCATTCTGTGCTATGGAATGTTAGAACTCAGTGCTGAGCTCTAACACCTTACCCAATTGTTAGACCTCAATAATAAATGAGTATGGCCTTAAAATAAACACCAAGCAAAACAACGGGGGCTTAATGTATAATAACAGCACATTTCCACACTGTAAAAAAAATGTGTAAAAGAGTTCTGTTATCAGTACTTCTTTTATATAATAATATTTGTTGATAAAAAATACCAATACCAAAAATGCCAACAATTAATAAATTAGCACTATAGTCAAATTTGTATAAGGAATGAGTGATGTATTTCTTATTATCTTTGCTTTCAAATATCATCATTTTGGATATACCTGTCAGGAAGTACTAAGGAAAGAGTGAGTCCTGCAAGAAAAGGGTCTTTTTTAAATAAAAGAGACTGCTCATAGTTTTGAAGTGCTTTAGAATGGGAGGTGTTTCTATCTCTTTATATTTTCTGTTGCTTAATGCACAATTCTCAAGATGTTTGAATATCATCGTAGAGAGTGGCCTATTAAAAAAAATAAAATGCATGTCAACGATTAGAGGTACAGTGAAAAGAACCATGAAGTCATTAATTAAAAATGGGAGATAAGAGAGGATGTCATGTTGTGCTACGGCAAAATCCTAATCCAGGAAATACCGTAGGTGCTTTATTTAGTTTTTTACTATATTGCACCTTACATTTGCTGTTTTTTTTACTCTCAAATGCAGTAATGCTTACTGTGTTTTTGCAAAATATTTCACTGCTAAAATTTTTGCTACAGTGTAGGTAGGCCTGCTTACAAGAACTTACAATCATTTGTGTATGGCATCATATATGAGTAGGTTTGGAGTACGTGTCTTCACTGAGAAATATTAACAATGGAGTACACTAAGGGGAACATTTATCAAACATCACACAGCTTTGTGCATAATCATAAACCATTTTCCAGACATTTTCCAGGCATTTTCAAGGCATTTGAGCAATAATGACTGCTGAATTTTGCTGAAAAAAATCCATGATATTGTAAAAATACACTTCCTTTAGACCCCCATGGAATCTTAACAGATTTCAAGTGGTGTGATGTAATTTGTACTTTTTATCAGCCATGTTGGTAAAACTGCTTCTCTAATGATTATATCATCACATGTAAGTGGTTATTTGTCAAACAAGATACATGAGTCTGGAACTGGGTCTCGATCGACCAATGTAGTTATGTGTTTTGTCAAACTATTCAAAAATGTGCTTGTTTCCATCTATGGCTGTCCTAAAACAGTGATAATATGTTCCTGGAATTGGGTTTTTAGAGCAAACTGAAAGAATGATTAATTTTAACTATAAGAAAAGCTACTTTTTTCCTTTGTTCCTTTGATTCTGATACGACTTAGTCCACAATCATTTTTAATGATCCATAGCGTGCAGCTCTTTGTGTTTTCCTAAATAGCATGTATCATCTAGTCTAGATGGTTTTTTACACTGTACTGTAATCATGAATGAAATTAAACAAAATTCTTTGCTGTGTAATGGCAAATACATTACAAAATTGATTCATTCAGAAGCAATGTTCAGTTTCTAATACTGCAACCGAACATTTAAATAGTTGTCACAAAAAAAAAGTGATTGAAAAAAGTCAATCTTGATCTTGATTTCTCGGCAATAAGGCAATACATGATGCCTCCAGGTTAGGGTGTCAAAACACTCTCAAAGTGTAAACATATATATAGATGCGGATTTTACTGAATGTTACCTCTTTCACCAGATTTGCCTTCGCCAGCTCAGGCCAGGCTATGTGCATTGGAGTAAATAGAAAATCCTCAATCTTCTGTTACTTACATCATAATTTTTGAGTAGAAAATCTTCTAAGTCCAAAAACTTTCAGAAAGTTTTTCAGGGTGATAGGCTGCAAAAGATATTAAAAAAAAATTCGGGTACCTGGTTTCCCCCATACATTTTCTAACATATGGAACATTATTTTAAAGAGGGCTCATGTGTAGGGCATTGAAATAACTGTATTGGCTTTATTTAGGTTCCCTGGACATGTGTAGTTATCAGTGTAAATCATATGTATTAGCTGCAACATGTAACATAAAGACCTTCATTTAAGTTTAAATTTCCTGCCCTATTAGACTGAGTGAAGTCCTCTAATGAAGTTGCGCTAGGCATATTAGAACGCTATCGCTTCTTCGCTTTGATTTGCTTGCATTGGCAAAGTAACGTTGGCGAATTTTTGCCCAGGATGCAACATTGCATTTTAGTAAATTAGCAAAGGGAATTTTCACTCTGCGAAGTGTTGCTATGGCTGCAAAGCCGTCTCTGGCAAATTTTCACAGGTTAGTAAATTTGCCCCCAAGTGTCTTAAAAAGACCTTAAAGTAGGTAGACCCTAGAAAACCCATATATTTTCTGAAAGTATACAGTATGATGAATAAAAAAAAGTGTATTCTATATTCTATGGCATTTGAAGAGTTAAATCCTCCACACATGATCTTCACACATTTCAAAACAGTTTAATCTTCAACTGCTCATGGAACACTTTTCTCTTATATTGGTAGCTACAGTAAATGTATCTTTCTCTGTTCTGTTGTAAGCGATTGTTGCCTGATAAGTAAGACCACACATAGTAAGTCATGCAATGTTATTGTACCCCCAGAATCTCATCATGTAACATCCCTTCCTGAAAATAATACATTCTGTGCAGCCACACACATAATTTTTAAACACTGTATTATGTGTCGTAGCTAGAGTATCAATAGATAAAATATAAAATATATATTAAAAATGGCCATAACCATCTCCACATCTGTGAAAACCAAAAGTATTGGTAGCCCAGTACAATGCAATAACTAGCAAATAAAACGGAAAAAAGTTAAATGTGTAGTGTTAACAGTAGTATTTGGCTAACATGAGTTATTTGAGTATACAAACATTTGATTTTAGTTATTAATTCCTAATTGTCTGTTACAAATTACAATGTTCATTTAAGCAAAAATGTACCTCAAGCTGATCATACATGGGCAGATTGAAGCTGTCGATTTGGCCGTTTTAGACCAAATAGGCAGCTTCTCTGCCCATGAATGGTCCCTTCCTGACAGCCTCCCTGACAGACATCTGCTGAAAAAAGGTTTGAAAATACCAGTGGATAATGCCTGTATTGTTGGCTTAAAATGGTTGTCTCCTGAGGGGCATGTGAAGGTCTCTATTGTGATCCGATCATTAGTCAGGGGGTCAAATAATCAAATCACTTATTTCATCTTCCATGTAGATGGTCAAATTGGGCAAAGATCATCTTTTTTGGTGGCCTTACCAAACAAGCAGATCTTTATATGTCTGACCATTTTTATTTTTGCCATATATTGACTCTAGGAAGAAATGTATGAGGGAAATGTTAAAACTGAAGGGAAAATATATCTGAAAATGTGAAATTGAAACAACTTACACTGCAGAAAATGCCAGCTCTATCCTGGTTACGTATTTGTTCATTGAGCTATTAACCCATAAACTAAGCAGTGCATTCATTGTATCTCTTATGGAATTTTTTTTCTAAAGTCACTTGACACAAGCGACAACATATGAAGATCCAAGAATTGAAAGCTGCCAAATTAATCCTCCAGTACCGCGGAACATAGAAATGAGGAGAGATCCAGTCCTCGGTTTTGGCTTTGTTGCTGGAAGTGAAAAGCCAGTCATTGTTCGTTCAGTAACGCCAGGTGAGTTCATTCATCTTTATATACAGGCCTAGTATTGCTACATGTGCGTATAGCAAAAACTTTCCAGAAAATCACCATTTTTAGCGGTACCTGAAGAAGCTTGTACTACTGACAATATCCAACTAAATAAGTGTATCAAGCACTGCAGGAAAGAATAAAATGAATTAACATGTTGTCATTTAAAAGGAATTATAAAACCACAATTCATATATAATAGGAACCAATCATGGGTACATACCTCAAAGAAAAGTCATAATAAAAAAAGTTTAATAAGTGCCCACTAGGGGTCACTGTTACTTTTTGTATAAAACCCAGCTGTTGGGAATGAACTGTTACCTATGATTAAGGGATTTACTCCCGAAACGCGTTAGGATTCACAGCAGCAACCCCATTAAACCTTTTCCAGAAGTGCCGTCAGCCTGTCTTGAGTCTATCAAAGAAAAGTCACACCAAAAAAATTGACGTAATGAAAATAGAATGCACTATTGCCATACACTGGTAAAGCAGGTGTATTTGCTTCTGGAATTCTTCTATATAAACAAACTGCTGTGTAGCCACTCAAAGCTGTAAAAGGAGAAAAGGCATGGGTTACACAGCAGATAACAGATACGACCTCTGGTATACAATAACATTTTACTGAGATCATCTGATCTCTACTGTGTATGCTGTGCTTGAATGGCTGCCTTGACATGTAGGAACTACACACACAACTTGTTGTAGGGAAGTTTAACACCTGGTTTTATTTGACCACAAAGAGTGCAAAAATTAGATAATGTTTTGGGCAGTCAAGGTCCCCTTCGTCAGTGAGTGTGGTAGGTACGCTATCATAGCACTTGAATGGCTGCCCCTATTGCTACACCGCAGCTTGTTTATATTAACTGTAGTAGATTTGTAAAGATTCTCATTTATCCAGGTCATGGGATATCTGTATAAATAAGTTTTTTTCCCTTTAAAACATTTCACCAATCATCCAACTGGCTTTCTCAATTCAGAATAACTTGTAAATATGACCTTTCGAGAATATATATCCTCTGGAATGTTGCTCCAATCAGCACAATCTGTTTATCATAATCCACAATGCTGTCAATAAATTAGGTGTTGATTGTATTAGCAATATTGGACCTTTGATGTGTTATTAAACCTTCCAGGGAGAGGTGCCAAAACAGCATTGTATGTGGCAGACAATAGATGCCCTCTATTCAAACTTGATTTTTCAGTTTTTACATATATGGCTTCAGTTTTTACATTCCATATTTGCTGATTGTGGCAACATTCCAGAGGATATATTCCCAAAAGATCATATTTACAAGTTATTCTAAATAGAGAAAGCCAGTTGGATGACTGGTGAAATGTTTTAAAGGGACAGGACATGTCAGAGGCGAGCTCACAACTCCTGTTATATATGGTGGTGGTTAGTGATGGGCGAATTCATTCGGCAGGCGCAAATTCCCGCGATTCGCCGCCGGCGAATAAATTTGCAAAACCACCGCAAAATTCGCCAGTGAAACTTTGCCGGCATCAAAAAAAATGGAGACGCCAGTGTCATTTTGCAAATTTTTCGGCGAAACAAAACTCCCCAAATTCACCCATTACTAGTGGTGGTATGTAGAATTGTATTGTTCTAATGAATTTGTGCTTTTAAGGGCATAGTGGATATTGAACATTGTTGTTTATGCAACAAGATGCAACTGGCTGATGTGTTCTGTGTGAGTTAAAGAGATACTGACACCAGAAATTAAACCTTTTTTGAATCTATCATAATTTTGGCTTTGTATGCGACTTAAAATGTTGCTATAAAGTATTGGCCTGATGCTTTTACATTACCTGTCTGATGCCCCATGTTCCTGTATGAGGGGGCTGCCATATTTGTGCAGCAGGAGTCCGTTAGCATTAGAAACTGACAGGCTGAGATGGGACAGTCAGGTTGGCAAAACAGTCAGGTTTAGAAACTTCAACTTACAAAAACAAACCTCGCAGCAAAAAAAAATCAGTATGACCTATAGGTAACTTTTAGGGGGTTATTTATCAAATTTATCCGAATTTTTCTCGATATCGGCTGCTACAAACTCCGATCTAACCCGCTCGGGTTTTTAAAGTTTATTTATTATTACATTTTCCCAAAAATTTGCTTTGCGGGAAAAGCTCCGATTTTCACCATTTTTTTCGGAAATTTTTCCCGAAAACTCTGAATTTCTTTCACCCAAAAGCTCAGAAAACATTGAGGAAAATGTCCGAAACCCCTGACATAACCAAAAATCAATGGTACTGTTCCCATTGACTTTAATGCAACCTTGACAGGTTTGAGATGCCGTGTTTTTATATTCTGGCTTTTTAGCCCTCGGGGTTTAATAAATGCGAAAAATTCGTGATTTTTTTTAAGCCTACTATAACATAAAAAAATCACAATTTTTTCAGATTTCGGGGAATTTCGGGTATTTCAAGCTTAGTAAATAACCCCCTATGTACATTCATATTTTAAAAAGTAGTTTTTTAGTGTCAGCATCACTTTAAGCCCTAAAGGAAGGGCTATTGAGCTGATTTTGCTGAAGTTAAAAAGAAGGTGTGCATATCTGGTTTATTTGTCTACATTTGATTTCTGCATAAGGGGCCTTTCACTATGTGCCGAAACTAAAAAAAAACAATAGGATTGTTTTGCCGACTACATGGATTCATGCTTGCTTAATTAGCAACACGTGCAGTACAAAGTACTGTCATTTTATTACAGAGAAAAGGCACATAAGTCACACATGTAGAATTGTTTACTTAATTAGAACGTTAAGGGGCCCATTTACTTAGTTCAAGTGAAGGAATAGAGGAAAAATAGTTTGAATTTCGAATGTTTTTTTTGGCTACTTCGACCATCGAATGGGCTACTTCGAATCGAACGATTCAAACTAAAAATCATTCGACTATTTGACCATTCGATAGTCGAAGTACTGTCTCTTTAAAAAAAATTTCAACCTCCTAGTTCGCCACCTAAAACCTACCGAGGCCAATGTTATCCTATGGGGAAGGTTCCCATAGGCTTCCTAACAATTTTCTGATCGAAGGAATATCCTTCGATCGATGGATTAAAATCCTTCGAATCGTTCAATTCGAAGGATTATTCCTTCGACCGTTCGATCGTAGGTATAGCGCAAAATCCTTCGACTTCGATATTCGAAGTCGAAGGATTTTACTTTGACGGTCGAATATCGAGGGTTAATTAACCCTAGGTAAATCTGCCCCTAAGGGATATGGCATGTTTACATATTTTGTTTTTTCTGTATGAATTTCTTTGTAATAGATTCCATGCAGGTATAACCATTTTCATGATAGAATACCAGGCTTGAAAGGTTAATTTGGTATAATACTAACATTGCTCCACAGTTTAAGCCTTGGGCATCCTTGAAAATCTTCCATTAAAGTACAGGGAAAGGAAGGCGATCTTTACGGATACTACAGATCAATTCGATTGCATCTGCTATGGATGTTGACTATTTTATTAATACTCCATTAACCTTTGATGCCCCTCAACCCTGTCCTGGACCAGTCATACCATTTGGTGCTTTTAAATTCAATGATAACTAGCAAACTTATCATGTGATATGAGTATCATTACTGAAGCTGAGTTGGTTTCAGAAAATAAAAAGATGGCAGCCACAATTATACAAGTATACTGTGTGAGTCTGATGAGCTAGTGCCCTTACTAATAACTAAAAATGATGTGAAAAGGTTGACTTCTCTTTGAAAAATATACTTATCTTTTAAACAAAGTCCATATTTCAATCATTTTTTACATTTTTAAAAAATATTTATTTATGCATTGATGCACACAGAGTTAGAATTTACTTTGTACTCTTTGCTGTCATGCGGCACTTGCTTTGACCATGACATTATTATGATTGTCTTTCAAAAGACGTGTTATCACAACACCAAGCTGGGTGGCAGCACCAGTGTCACCTAAAAGATGTAGGTCACTTATAGAAAGACTAACACAGATAAAAATAAAAGCAAATGTCTCATATAAAATTATATCTGCTGAGTAAACAATATTTCTTGACTGGAAACAGCATTAAAAAGAGAAGAGTCAGAGAATTTGTTTTCACAGCTTCAATCAAATACTATTAAGTCAAGTGAGGTGGAATCCAGCTTTAATTAGTTCTGTTTAAATGCTTATTTGTAAGGCTCGCTAAAATAGCCTCCCTGCTGCTCTTGAGCAACAGTGCATTGAAGAGATTGATTAGAAATTAGATGAGGGAATTCAGTCAATCGGGATTTAAACATGCAGTACAAGTATCAGCAGAATAAAATAGCAGCAATATGTGTTTTTTAAGTAAATAATATTTCTATTTATTACACATCAGTCACCAAACTAGATAGGAATCACTAAAAAACAAATATATATATATATATATATAATACCCAATGCTCTATACTTTGGTTTTATTCTAATTTTCTTGTATGCAGAAGCAGAATCATTCATATGCTGCATACATACTGATACAGCTTGTTCCAAGAGGCCAGACATCACACATTTCACACTGCTGCTGATATTAACTACTATAGTTGAGGAATACAAAATCAGCAAGCGCATATACAGTATTTACTTGTGGACTGGGTGTTCCATTGGATTTATAGACAGTTAAAAGCACAAATGTCACATAAGGCGATGAAAGTAAGAACACTGAACAGTCCTCACTAAAGGCAGGTCTTTAAAGATCCACATTTTTATATATTTTTTAAAAATATACATATGGTAATACAGGCAGTTTCACCAGATTTCATAAGAGTACACTGCTTCTTAACATTAGGCAGCACTTCTTTCAGCATTTAAAACCACTAGAAAGATGTGCACATTTAGGGGCAGATTTATCAAGGGTTGATTTTCGAGTTTATGGGAGTTTATAAAAACGCCCATAAACTTGATTTTTGAGTTAAAAACGACCAATTGAATTTTTTTAGAAAAATCTCATTTTTTCAATTCAGGTGAATAGGATCGACCTGCAAACTCAAATCGGGTTACATTTCCTGAAAATCTGCCTAAAAATTTAACAAGAACTTTGTCACTAAGTTATATCATCTTCACAGTTTTTCTTTCCTTTGACATAAAGGGGAAGATTTATCAAAGGTCGAGGTGAAATTTTGAGTTGAAAAAATTTGAAATTCAAGCTATTTTTTGTGTAATTCGACTAGGGAATAGTCCAAATTTGATTTGAATTTAAAAAAAAGTGTAAAATCTGAATATCGAAATTTATCATGTAGGGGCAGATTTATCAAAGTTCGAGGTGAATTTTTGAATTGAAAAAATTCTAATTTCTAGCTAATTTTTGTGTACTTTGACTAGGGAATAGTTAAATTTGATTCGAATTTGAAAAAAATCTAATTTCAAAATTTATCATGTACTGTCTCTTTAAAAATTTGACTTCAACCATTCGCCATCTAAAACCTGCCAAATTGCTGTTTTAGCCTATGGGGGGCCTCCTAGAACCTATTTGGAGTCAATAGGTGGACTTTGAAAAATCAACGTTTTTTTTGGAAAAAACTTTGAATCTAATCCGATCTAATGTGCTATTCCTTCGATTCGAACAGTTCAAATTCGCCCGAATATGGATCTATTCGACCCAAAAAATTAGATTTAGAATTTCAAAGTTTTTTCAATTCGAAATTCGACCCTTGATAAATCTGCCCCAAAATTGTATTTATTAAGCTATGTGGTGAAGGATTTGACTGGGCTTTAGCAAAAAAAAGCAGAGTAGAACAGTGACGTTGGTGGGCATCATCTTGCATTACTTCTTCTCCACGAACACCAGATTTATCAAGGGTTAAAAAACATTTGAATTCGACCCTCGGATGGCAGAAGGTTTGATCGAACGATCAAATAAAACTATAAAATCCTTCTAAACAAATGATTCAAACTATTTTAAGCGATCGATCAAATTTGACCAATTCGATGGTCGAAGTACCCAAAAAAATACTTTGAAATTCGAATATTTTTTTTGCATTCGAACTATTCACTCGAGCTTAGTAAATCTGCCCCCTAGCATACACACTAAAAAGCCAAGTGCCGATTTTCTTCTAATGCTCATGCTTCTGTCATAAGAGTACCAAGAATAGACCTAAAGAGAGTTAAGATTACTCCCACCAGCCCCACTGCACTATTTTGAACTTTTTGAACAAGGTACAGCAAAGTGGCACATTTAAGGGGTCCCCAATGGTGGCCAAGGGGCCAATGTATTACATAAGACTTCGAGCCAAAAAGTATGTGTTAAATGTTTGCACGAAATCCCCCTTTAGGCTGTAGCATGCTTTTAATTACAGGTATGCATATCATTGTAACAATTATCTAGAAAGATAAGAAAGAAGAGGAAGAGCACAATATAAACTGGCTATGGGAGTTTTACTTTGAAAGTAGCAAGTACGTTGCAGGTAAAACTAAGTCCCTTTATAAAATGTATATTGAAGCAATTGAATTCTTAATGAATCAGATCCAATTTGAGTGTAGGAACTGGCCAGATATGGGATGACTTTGACGTAGATGGCCATCTTAAATATATTGCAATATATGGAAAAACAATCCCTGTTTTGTTTAAGGGCAGATACACACGTGGAGATTCGGGGAGATTTTAGTCGCTTTGTGTGACTTTGGAAAACAAAGCGCTGTGTCCCATCCTGCCCCCGATTTACATTCTAGCTGGCGGGAAGGCAGTTCGGGGAGATTAGTCGCCCGAAGAAGAGGTGATTTGTCGCCAAGCGACTAATCTCCCCCCAAATGTCTCTGCTCTAAATGGTAAGACATTTTTAGTAGCTTAAGGCACTAAATGTTTCAATGCCCTTAATATATTGATAATATATTGATAATGGTTGAGTGCAGAGGACTCTTGTATTTGTCTATGTGAATTTTGTGGTCACGACCTCATTGCACCCCCACCTAATGTTTTTAAAAATTAGTGGTGAGCACAATTTTTCCTTGTTTGTTTGAGAATGTTCCCTTGTTTGTTCCACAATGATGTCATTAAATTAGGTTTAATAACACATCAAAGCTCCAATCTTGCTAATACAATCAACACCTAATTTAATGACATCCTTGTGGATTATGATAAACAGATTATGCGGAGTGGCGCAACATTCCAGCGGACATATTCTCGAAGGAAGATTTATAAATTATTCTGAATTGAAAAACCCAGTTGGATGACTGGTGAAATGTCTTCAAGGAAAAAAAACACAGCAAGTCCAGTTGATTTGACTTATTTCTCAAGATAAAGTTCATTATTGTGATTTCTTACATTGATATTCCCAAACCAGAATTTAGATCAAACAATAATTTAATCTCCATGAGGAAGACATCACTATTTCACCTGAAACATAAAACATCAGCATGGGAACTATGAACAGTAGTTGGTTTTTTATAGCATTATAGTTATGTTCCATTAGTGCAAACAGTACATCTGTATTCTAAGCATAACCATTTACTGCTCTTTTTAATAAATGATTTTCAAGCTCATTGGTAGTATAAGAGTTTTGCAGAAGAGAGATAATGAAATTGTCTGTTCTCTTGATAAATGATTCATCCTGATTCAGATAATCCATTAATAATTCAGCATCTGAATAGCTACTTTTGTTATTTAACAATTCATATGCCTTGTTGCTTGGCCATTAAAAAGAAATCTTATCCTGTTGTGCAACACCTAGCTACATATCAACCGTGTTAAGTATGTAACATGAGCATTCCCTGTATTCATCTTAACTTTCTAATAGCTCAATCAGCCTCTGTTTTCTGTGAAACACTTCTAGAATTCTTTGCTGTCCTTTATTAGAGGAACTTTCCATTTTTTTGTGCTATCAATCGAAAAATCTGTCCCTTTCCACCATTGTAACCTACAGGTCAATAAACCTGTTCACAATAACGCATGTTCATGTGTGTTTTCCAAGATCCCTATCTAGCTTTTTAATATTATGGGCCCTATTTACATATGAAATGTTGATGTAATAATGTGTATTGCTTTAAAGGGCATGTAAAAGCAAAAAAAATAAAATCCCATTTTTACCTATGTCCAATATACTTTAATTAAAAAACGTGTACCGTTTTTATAAGAAACCTGACTGTATGCAGTGAAATTCCCCCTTCATTTACTGCTGTGGATAGCAATTGTTAGACGCCCCCAAACTGCTGAGCAGGGACACTATCATACTTATGAACAGCAGGGGGAGCCCCGGCCTTACTTCCCAGCCATGCAGAACTCAAGCAGCTTTGTTTATGACGATCCCTAAGCAGCCCAGACCCGACTGAGCATGTGCACAGTCTTAGTCTTGCAAAGATGTTTAAAGGGATACTGTCATGGGGAAAAAAATTTTTTCAAAATGAATTCGTTAATAGTGCTGCTCCAGCAGAATTCTGCACTGGAATCCATTTCTCAAAAGAGCAAACAGATTTTTTTTATATTCAATTTTGAAATCTGACATGGGGCTAGACATTTGTCAATTTCCCAGCTGCCCCAAGTCATGTGACTGATGCGTTTTGAAAAAAACATGTTTTCCGATGACAGGATCCCTTTAGCAAAGTTACAAGATGGTGATCCCCTGTAGCCAACTTTGAAAGCATAAATTATTTGTTTGATTAGGCTTGTGGTGCAGTAAGTTCATGTTTATATTTAGTATACCAAATACAGCATTTCTAGCCTTATTCTATTTTAGACTTTACATGCCCTTTAATGTACAGTACTTCACCACTTTCCATAATATAAAAAATAATGTAATTGAAGTCACCTGGTAGGTAGACACTAACATACTGTACATTGATCTCCCACCTACAACAACCTGTCAATATATATGAGATATCAGAGATTTCATCAATCCATTTGGAATGGAACAAAAAGATTCAGACAACACCCTAGCAGGAGGAGAAAAAGGCAAACCCCATCAGTATGTAACCTACTTATATAATCAATGAGATGTCCCATTGCATAGCATTGGAAAACTACAGCGCATTCTGGCAAGGACAAAACATGTAAACTGAGATTTTTTAAGGTGCAGAACTTCAATCTGCTATACATTTATCCCAAAATCAAAGGCCTGCAAATCTGACCAATAAGATTGTGCTATTCCATAGTATAGTAGAACTACTCTACTCAGCAGCACATTGTTGCCAAGGAGAAGACACATATCAATCCATGGTGAAGGGTTTAGTTATGCAGTCTATATGTCTAGTTTCCTGGACAATTTTAGGCACAGGGTTGACTACCTATCTGACCATAAATTGGAGAACTACTATGCAGCTCAAATGTTCTGTAGTTTTTTAACTTAATTATTTTATTTTTATATCAAATTTTATTTTAATCAAATTTCCCACAACGCCAAGTACAAGTTATAATAATTAAAAAGCCTAATACTAGCAACCCTGATTTAATCTTGTTGAAAAACAGAAACTCCAGGTATAAAATGTATTTAAATGTAATGAACCATATCAGTGGTTAAAAACCTATTGAAAATAATAGTCCTATTATTAGAAAACATTTTTGCTGGTTCACATGGAGTTTCAGAAAATAGACCAATAGCTATATTGATATGCAAAATGTGCATAAAATAAGGTACTTTGCCTTTCTATAACCCTGCTGATAGAAGTGCAGCCAAAAGAAAAGCCTTCTTTACTGCTATTTACAGTAAGGACTTTCTACAGATGGGCTGTGATATAAAGCAAACCTACTGTTCTTTGAATTAATCTCGAATGTACTACTAAACTGGAAGTGGTACTAGCAAACAGACTTTATTTTATGACACATTCACAATAACTATAATTGTCTCATTTCACAATATGTTATACTGTAATGTGATAATGAATTATATATACACACGCACACTGTACAGAGAAAGCAGAATATCACTATTATCTAAAATTATTTTTGGTCTAAAGCATTCTATGTAATTAAAAAAAAATAGATTTGAAAACATAGTTATTTCCTTTAATTTTAAAAATGCTAAAGCCACTTCTGTACTTGCACAAAATATTCGACCGTCAATGTAAAATCCTTCGACTTCGAATATCGAAGTCGAAGGATTTACCGCATTTAGTATGATCGAAGGAAAAATTAAATCCTTCAAATCAAACGATTCGAAGTATTTTAATCCATCAATCGAACGATTTTCCTTCAATCACAAATTGTCTAGAAAGCCTATGGGGACCTTCCCCATAGGCTAACATTGGTGTTCGGTAGGTTATAGGTGGAAAAGTAGGTGGTTGAAGTTTTTTTAAAAAGACAGTACTTCAACTATCTAATGGTCGAATAGTCGAACGATTTTTAGTTCGAATTGTTCGATTCAAAGTCGTAGTCGAAGGTCGAAGTAGCCAATTCGATGGTCAAAGTAGCCAAAAAAATACTTCGAAATTTGAAGTATTTTTTATTCTATTCCTTCACTCGAGTTTAGTAAATGTGCCCCTACGTGTATCAAGAAACCATATATTTATTTTTTTAAAGTACACATTTTGACGAATCCAAAATGGGTGACCATGTCTTTCTACTCCAAAGGACCAAGGCTTTTCTGAATGTAGCAGTTTCTATAAAAATGTATGAAAATTTACCTCACCCTGAACAGTTTGATGTCCATTTTGCATAGCATTTCCAACGTTTCTGGCGTTTACAGACCCCAGCGGATACAACTTGCACTGTAAGCTATTGAAATTTCAACACATTTAGGGGCATATTTATCAAGGGTCGAATTTCGAATGAAACTTCAAAATTCTAATTCAAAGAAATTAAGTCAAAGTTTTTTTGGGGTCAAATAGGTCTGTTTTTGATCGAATAGGTCCGGATGGGCCATGATGTGGGCGGGGCGAAGGTGGGACAGGAAGTGGAAGTAAGGATGGGGATCAGGGTGCGCTGGGCCCCTCTGAAGATTTTTTTATAGGGGGGCCCGACGCACTCTAGTTACTCCACTGATTATGTAATTTTCTCTATCCCATCCCAACAACCACCTGATGTAATAAGGGAGTTACATGTGTGCATGGAAACCTTTCAACACCTTCCAAAACAAGTGTATGAAGGATGTGAAATAATCCAGTTTATCTACTTTGCAAGAACCAAACATGGAGGAGCTTTAGATTCCCTGTTTATCTTAATAAATAAAAAGCAATAGTTGTGTATGTAACATAACTTCTTTTTCCGTAAGACATTTTATTAGATTTACTGCAAATGATAATGTGAAATATTTTTTACACTTCACATTAAGCATTTTTCCACTAATCCCATTACCACATTGCCATCAGGTAGGGCCATAGGGAAGCAACGCCTTATACCAGCCCAGTGGTCAGAGGCAGGCAGTTAGCAATGACACGTCTGTAATACAGGCAGAGTATATGGACAGACGGCAAACAAGGAATATTCGGTAAACTTGATCACAGAGATCAGAGTTTGATAGCAGGGTTATATAGTATGAGGAAAAACATAAAGAGACAAACAATTTGACAGTACAATCAATGTGACAGTACATCACTAAAATAATACAGGCAGAAATTTTATTCCTAGCAACCCGGAACATGCATATTATGAAGGTGAGGTCATGCTACACTAACAACCCATCACTCAGGACTCATCCAAATGGGACAAATTTTACTTTTTAAAGTACTGGGGCTTGATTAGAGCCCCACATAAACCAAGATGGTTCTGTAGATGTTCAAAAAAACTGAAATATTTAAATGTATATAGACATTATTTGTTCTGTTTTCGTTTACTTGCATCTAGTGGTATAACTGCATAAAAGCAATATCAAAATCTCCTGCACAAACCGGAGAAAGTTTGTATTTGTCATTTTAATATAAAAATGAATGGGATATTTTTAATGCAGATATATTTAATACCCCAATGTACTTAGGAGAAGACACATTTTCCCAATGAATTGTTTTGAACATTCTTTTCTCTGCAGGTGGACCATCAGAAGGAAAATTAGTCCCTGGAGATCAAATCATTATGATAAACAATGAGCCAGTCTGCAGTGCTCCAAGGGAGAGAGTGATCGACCTTGTCAGGTACTTAATACGGTTCAACATTTTGTTCACCGAGGCAAAAAAAAGTTTCTGTTAGCCAGTGATGAAATAAGGGAAATCAAAATTAATATTTTATTTCTGGTTGTTTCAGCTTCCTAAACAATATAAATGAAAGCTTAGGGTTGATTAGTTCTATATATTGTTCTCTATCTACATACCAATAATTATTACATATGAGAGAAAAATCAACAAACAGTTTCAGCCTGCAAAATAATAAGGCGAGGGAAAGATCTCTCACTTCTCTCTTTGGCAGATATAAAACATGTGGACAACGACTTTTTGTTTCTATGGAAACTTGGAAAATAGCATTGGCTTGTGCCGGGCCATGAGTTTGATCCATTAGGCTAAGGTAACAGAGCTGATTATATCACCCAGTGTAGACTTATATGATAACTAAGGGGCATATTTATCAAGGGTCAAATTCAACTTCAAATTCGAAAAAAGACCAACGGAATAGAAGTCGATGGTTTTTGGGGGTCAAAGTGGTCCGTATTCGAATTGTACGATCGAAGGAATAGGGACTTTGATTCGAAGTTTTTCCCACAAAAACTTCGATCTTTCAAACTCCACCAGTTGCCTCCATATAGGTTCTAGGAGGTTCCCCGTAGGCTAAAACAGCACTTTTAGGTGGCGATTGGTCGAAGTCGAAGTTTTAAAGAGACAGTACATGATAAATTTCGATATTTGAATTTCAACATTTTTTTCAACTTTGAATCAAAGTTGTACTATTCCCTAGTCGAAGTACACAAAAAATATCTTGAAATTCAAAGTTTTTAACTTCTAAAATTCACTTCGACCTTTAATAAATCTGCCCCAAGTGTATCAACCTACTGTATAATTAGTAGCTGGCTACTCTGTGGCACTGCCATTGCTATGGTGCTAAATAACTTACAGCAATGCATCATATTCTGCCAACTGGTATTACATATTCATAGTTTAATGATTTTTCATTAAGCATAGCAAATAACCAGTGGCTTAAAATCTCCCGGATCTAGCAAATAACCAGGCTGCATGGCTAGCGCAATTAAAAGTTTTCAAGTCATAATTGGGCAGTTATTACACGTAACATTTTAAGGCTATAGCTAGTGATTAGCGAATTTGGGGCGTTTCGCTTTGCTGAAAAATTCATGAATTTCCCGCGAAATTCGCGAAACGGTGAAAAATTTGTGAAATGTTGCCGGCATTTCGTTTTTGATGCTGCCGTCCGTTTTTGACGCCGCTGTCTAGTTTTTTTTTTGCCGGCACTGGCAAAAATGCAAATTTTTGCAGCGGTTTCGCAAATGTATTCGCCGGCAGCGAATTGCGGGAATCGCCTGGCGAATAAATTCGCCCATCACTAGCTATAGCACATTTTAAAGACCTCCTTGAAGTTGGCGTATGTTTGGGGCAAATACTGTATAAAACTATCTTGGTAAGGAGTTGTATTACATACACTGTGCACTGGTGCAAACTACTGACAATTATTTTTGGTTGTAATATATTGTTGTACATTTGCATAACATAGTAATTCCCCTCTATACTGTTTATTTATCTTTATCTTCTTTTTAATGGCATGATTTTCCCAAGTACAGCAGGCACTGCACAGCCGAATCCCTAATCTGTAGCTCATGAGTAACATACTGCTGTAATCCCTTTGATGTTGCTCTCATTTGCCTTTAAAACAGGTGCTTATTTTCTAAATTTCTCGCTTGGTGGCAAGTTTTGGAGGCATAAAGGTCAAAAGAAATGCCAAACAGAGCTTGTATGTGCTGACAGTCCACATGGCTAATCAAAAAGCTTATCACAGTCCTTATTTGGCTTCCTGCAGGACATTTGTAAAGCATTTTTGGCTCCCCAACACTTTTTGGCTTGTGTGGCTAATGGGTAAAAAATAATTGGGGACCCCTGCTGTACAGTGTATACCCCATACTTTCTACTAAATATGGCTCAAGGGTACATGAAATTGCTTGTGGGTCAATTTCTTCCAAACATGCTGTTCTCTTTTTCTGTTCACAGTAATGTATTATTCATTAAGGCAAAAAAGTTGCTGTTCTGGTGGCGTCCAAGGGAACGATTCTAAATGTTAATTTCTGCAGTGTGTTACCATCACCTTAACATCAATTAATGATGCCATAAATTAAAGGATCTGATAGTTTAATCAAAGCCTAGAAGTGATTACATTTGCCAGCAAAGCTATGCTAATTTAAAGCAAGCTAAGTTCCTTTAATAATTAAGATGAACATTTTAAAATGAGTGTATGTCTCTAAAACTCATAAAGAACGTATTAAGAATATGTTGACTCTTTAAAACATTTTAAAATAAATGATTTGCTTAGCATTCTGAAATTTGTTTTGACCACAGCATTTAAAACAAATAACAAGTCTCTGTTTTTACATTAAGATACAATATTCTTGTATATAGAACAACCTAAATATTTTGTAATGATGCAGCTAATCAAGTTATGCTTTGTTTCTAACCAGTGAACAGAATTCACATACTCTACTATAGTCCACTGTGTGCTGAAACTGTAATCTTGACTGTATAAATATTTATGAATATTTATATGAATATATAATGTAAATATTTAATGTTTAATATGTTTAATTACATGATAAGCGGGCAGACCTTTGTCACAAAACAAATCATTTTATATCTATCTCTACTGTGACATTAGAGAATGACTATGTTTGTCATAGCACAAAACAAAAACTTTGGTACAGTGTTAGCCAGTAGCAAAAATAACAAATAAAAAAACAAAAAAATACAAAACATTTTGTAGAAGTGATACCTATATTGGATAACAATATAAATACAAGCTTTTGGAGCACCAAGGCCCCTTCCTCAGGCAAAATACAAATGAAAACTGGAAAGGCACAGTGAAAGGTATTCATTGGCAATTAGGACTTTACAGATAAATAGAGATAAATTGTACAGATAATAAAATGAATTAGGGTGGGTTGTAAATAATTCAGGGGTCTGGATTTAGTCAGGTTACATAGTGTGATATAAAACCTGACCCTAAATGAGGGCCTGTCTTAATTTGTCTTAAACATTGTTTTCTTAGAAGAATAGTTGTCCTTAATAATATTCCTTTTCTAGAAAATGTAAAAAGATGTCTCAGTGAGACCAATTTACAGAAATTATTACACTAGTTGGTTTACTTAGAGCTGTGTAGAGCTGCACTAGAATTGCAAGAGCATCACATCAAAACCAAGCCACTTGATTAGGTGGCATTTTTTTTCCCAGTAAATGCAGAATTACTGAACAAGCATGCTGTGGGTATCATCAGCATCCCCTAGGAAACATTTTAATGTAAGAAAAAATTGTAAAAGTAAATATCAGCAATTCCCAAATTCATTCCTGGTTTTAAAAAAAGGACTCATTCCACACTTGAGAAAATATTTCGGATTATTTAAAAAATGAATGACACCCATGAGGAAATAAAATATACACTGATTTCATTGGAGAAAGGAATATAACAACTCATTGGGAAAAATATTGCATTGTAGGCGAAAACATGGTCATGTGCATCGGTTCTTGTGCATAATGGATTGTATTTGAGTTCATAAATGAGGCTTGCTGTCTCTACTGATTAGAGGAGAACGAAATGGCAGTAAGGTGCTTCTTGTTGACTTCATCTAGTTACGATACATATGTCTATCTACTGACTGAAGGTATTTTTTTTTTTGTTAGGACCCCCAGTTGATGCTATAAGACTGCTTTCTTAGTAAAAGCAACTTGAAGGTGATAGTGTTGCTAAACAACTTCGTAATAAAGCATGGCATACTGATTCTATACAAAAGTAAAACTAACCCTAAGGGGGTTATTTACTAAACTCGGAATGCAAAAATCACGAAAAATTTGTGATTTTTTTTTATAAAATCAGACTTTTAAAATATCGCAAATTTTTCAGAATTTATTAAACCCTGAGGATGGAAAAGTCCGAATCAGAAAATCCGGCATCTCAGACCTGTCGAGGTTGCATATAAGTCAATGGGAGAAGTCCCAATGATTTTTTTTTTTTTTTTTAACAATTTTTGCAGTTTACAATTATTAGGAAGAAAGAAGAAAGGAGAAATAGAGGGGGGGGGAAAGGTACTGGTGACTGCACAGACATGTCACAACTACTAAGCAATGAGAGTTATTATTCCCTTAAGTAGATTCAGGAGAAAAAGGTCCGTTCGTACAGATCCACTCTGTTGAGTTCAGCTTGGATGTGTGCACGCTGCGGGAGACTAGATTTTTTCCAATGTCTTGCCAATAAACTTTTGCTGACTAGAAGAAGCCTTGTGATATCCTTCTGTGTCGTTGCGGCTCTTACCACTGTATCATAGCCTAGTAAGGCCAGTGCTGGGCTGATGATAGTTAGGTCACCTGTAATGTCCCTTAGAAGACTATTAACTCTCTGCCAGTATTCCAGAGCCATGGGGCAGGCCCACCAAATATGAATGAAAGTCCCTGCTTCCCGTCGACACCTCCAACAAGTGTCGGGAGAGTTGGGGAATGCTTTGTGTATTTTGTCAGGGGTTAAGTACCACCTATACATCAATTTAACAGTGAGTTCATGGTGGTTAAGCGCCCTTGAGTACTTGATCGTACGCCGGAAAAGCCCACGCCAGACCTCCGTAGACAGTGGTATCTGCAGCTCAGTCTGCCAGCGTTCCATTGCTAGAGGTGTGGTGTCAGATTCTTTCTGTTGTAACACTTGATATAGTCTCTGTGTCCCTTTCCGCTTCCCCGATAAAGACCAACATCGAGTTTCAAATAAAGTAGGTTGGTGCAGTCCGTTCCACTTATGCGCATGTAGGTAATGTCGCACTCTTAGATATGTGTAAAGCTGCGAATTTGGTAACTCATATTTAGTTTGCAGGGACGGAAAGGTGGCCAGGCTGCCCAGCTCAAACAGGTCTCCCATTTTTTGTATGCCACGGGATTTCCAGAGGGACAATGTCAGATCAGATATCACTTCTTCCAAAATGGATAGTGGCATAAGCGCAGTTGGTGGATTCGATAGGTAAACATTGTTTCTGGAGGTGTACGAAGCATGTAAGGTCGCTTGTGTAGCCTGCGGTAATTTATCCATGTCAGTGCGGCAGTGTTTGCCTAGGGTCCAGACATGAGCGGTGATCGAGTAACCAAATAAAGATTTGTAGACCCAATGTTCCAGATCAACCCATTTTTTGACGCCTGGCGGGAGGTGCCAATCAGCCAGTTGATCTAGCAAAGTCGCCTTATAGTATTTGTGTATATTAGGACAAGCCAATCCAGCATTCCTTTTCGTGGTGTACATAACGTCTTGTGCCAATCTAGGTTTCTTCTGATTCCATATGAAATGCATCAGTATCCTCTGAAGCTGCTGAAAAAAAGATGTGAATAATGGAATGGGAAGAGTCCTGAATTTGTATAAAAGCTTTGGGACAATCAGCATTTTAATGGCATTAATCCTCCCCAGCCAAGAAACATAGGTAGTGTTCCATTTTTGGAGTGTTGTGACTGTATCCCTCAGAATTTCTCCATAGTTGTGCTGGTATAAGTGGAAAGGATTGGCTGTTATTTTTGATCCCAAATAGTTCACAGCTGTGGATTGCCAATCCAGATTATAGATCTGTTGTAGCCTATAGACAACCGGTGGAGGCAATAATATGGGAAGGGCTTGTGTCTTCGAAACATTGAGTTTATAATAAGACATGCACCCAAACTGTTCAAGCAATTCAAACAATTTCTGCAAGGCAAAAGTGGGATTAGTCACAGTTAAGGCAATATCATCAGCAAGCAATAGGATTTTATGCTCATGCGGACCCACAGAAACTCCCTGTATATCACTCGAACATCTAACGGCTTGGGCTAGTGGCTCTATACTCAGGACATATATAAGAGGCGAAAGGGGGCACCCCTGCCTAGTTCCATTAGTTAACAAAAAGGGGTCTGACAAGAAACCATTCACATTCACTTGGGCTGACGGGTCCGAGTATAGAGCCATTATAGCAGTAATCATTGAAGGCGGTATTCCAAACGTCTCCAAAACTAATCTAAGGTAAGTCCAGTTCACTCGGTCAAATGCCTTTTCGGCGTCTAATGCTAAGACTAGTGACGGAGTATTACTGCAATGCATTTGCTGAATTAGGGTGATAAGCCTTCTAGTATTATCATGAATATGGCGCCCCTGGATGAACCCTGTCTGATCATTGTTTATAAGTACTGGCAGCACCTTCTGCAGTCTCTTCGCTAGTACAGATGCATAAATCTTAAGATCTCCATTTACCAAAGAGATAGGGCGGTAATTTGAGCACAATGTGGCATCTTTGCCGGGTTTGGGGATAGTCGAGATGTAGGCCTTCAGCATTTCCCGGGGAAACGACCCTTGCAATGCTGCCTCATTCAAAGCCCTAGTGAGGTAGGGGGCTAACGTAGCATGAAATGATTTGTAGTATAGATTAGTGTAGCCATCCGGTCCCGGGGCCTTGTTGTTGGGGAGGGCTTGTATAACCGCCAGGACTTCCTCCATGGTTATAGGGCCAGTCAAACCGGTCAACTCTGTGTCTGATAGAGATGGCAGGTTTAGCCGGTCCAAAAACGCAGTGATATCGTGCTTCGAGGGTATAACCATAGAGGAGTCGTCTTTCAAATTATAAAGGGAACCGTAGAATTTGGCAAACGTGTCCGCTATGTCTTTAGGATTAATTTTTGAGGCACCGGAAGAAGTACAAATTTTCCCAATTCTACGCTGCAGGGTCTGTTGGAGTAATCGTTTCTTAAGTAAAGCAGAGGCTCTATTCCCCATAATGTAAGTCTCGCTTTTGAGCTTCAAAAGTCGAGCTTGACATCTACCCAAAATAAGGAGGTTAACCTCCTCCTTAAGCTTGTTCAAAGTCTGCAGTAAATCAGGCGAAGGGGCTATAAGTCGTCGTCTCTCTAAACTGTTTATTTTAAGTAGCAATTTTTCCTGTTTCTGTCTGGCTATTTTAAGTTTGTATGCTGCAACACTAATCAACGTGCCTCTTAAGGTGGCCTTATGGGCGCACCATAAAGTTAAATCTTTAACGTCTGCATTATCATTCCTAGAGAAAAAGTCTACAATATTAGTTTCAAGTTGTTTGCGAATATCCACGTCTGCTAGCAGAGTATTATTAAGTCTCCATGGCGGCCAAGCACTGAACTGGTATTTTTCTTGGAGTGAAAACTCCACTAGGGAGTGATCAGTCCAAGTTGTGGGTTTGATCGTACAGTTGGAAGCTAAGGATAACGTTTGCGGATAAGCCAGGAAAAGATCTATCCTAGTATGGGTTTGATGTTGGGCCGAATAATACGTAAAGTCCTTTAATGTCGGGTTCAGCACCCGCCAAATGTCGTACAAGTTATGTTGCTCTAATAGTTTGGCAAATTGCAGGGAATTCTTGACTACTCGCTTGCCATATGCAGTAGCTTGTGCTCCGAATCGGGGCGATCTATCCAGCTGAGGATCAAGGATATTATTGAAGTCGCCTCCAATTAAAACTAAGCCTTGTTGGTGGGTTTGTACCTGCTCTAGAGCTTGTTTCAGAAAGACATTCTGTTGGGTGTTAGGCACGTATAAATTAACCAGGGTGTACAATTGTTGATTAATATTACAAACTACTATAAGACATCTGCCTTTGGGGTCCGCCATATGTTTTACGCTAGTTATGAGCAATGATTTTCGTACGATAATGGCAACTCCTCTATTTTTTGACGTAGAGGTTGCCGCCGCCAACATAGTATAGTATTTATTCTCCAGCTTACATTGATCTTTCGTCCTAAAGTGAGTTTCTTGGACCCAAATCAAATCTGCACTCTGTCTCTTACATTCAGCGAGCAGCAATAACCTCTTTCGGGGGGTATTTAGACCCCGTGCATTAATACTGATACACTTAAGTACCATGGTGTCGATGAATTTTGCTAGGCAGCGTACAGACAGCGGAACCCAAGGCAATAGACATAGCAGTCACAAACCATATAGCAGTCTCCAGGACAGGTGGGAAAGAAGGAAGGGAAGAGGGAGGGAGAAAAAGAGAACAAGCAGTAGAGCAATCAAAACATATATACAATATAGCCAAAACCAAAGGCTGTACTCCCCTAGCTACCATGCCTAGTGGCAGAAAGTTCAGCAGTGGGAGAAAATAGAAACGGGGTGTGCCTGGATCAGATGTCATGAGATCCTAGACAGCTCTATGCCGGTGTCAAATTTAACACAGTGGGTTTGGGACCCAGGAAAGGTTGTTAAGCGATAACAAAGACTCTCAAGCCTTGGCCGTGTGCCACTCCTCCTCCACATGCAAACGGCTTTGAGTTGGTGGCATCTTGTGCTGTGGTTCCATGGGGATATTCCAGTATTTGAGCGCAGCTTTGCCTTCCGCTAGGTTAGCAATGATTTTAGTCGTATTCTGCCACTGAACTATAAGCTTAGTCGGATATCCCCACTTATATGGAATTTCCTTCTGGCGTAAGCTTTGGGTAATCACCGCTAAGTCACGCCGCCTTGCCAGGGTGGCTGCAGACAAATCAGCATAAATTTGTACCTTATCGTACGGCTGCGGCAGTTCTCCATGCTGTCTAGCATAGCGCATTAGATGCTCTTTGACGTGGAAAAAGTGGATACGGAGGATAGTGTCCCTGGGCGCTGCACTCGGCGCATTCTTTGCTTTAGGAATCCTATGGATCCTGTCTATGATCAAGTTGTCTGCAGTTGTGTCTGGTAGTGCTGCCTTTATAAGGCCCTGGGCGTATTGGCATAATTGGGGCTGTAATACCTCTTCAGGAATGCCCCTGAGCCGCACATTGTTCCGCCGCGAACGGTCTTCCAGATCTGCAATTTTGTTCTGCAATTTTTCTATTTCAGCATCTTGCGCATTGACTGTGTCAGCCATGTCGTTATGCGCTGTTACAAATTCTGCCATTTTTGACTCCAAGCGGTCCGTGCGCTCACCCATGGCCTGCAGCTCACTTCTGAGGTCCTGCACAGCGTGCTTAGTATCAGCACAAATATCCTCTCTAAGCTTCGCCAGCATGCATCTTAAATCAGCTTGCGTTAAGCTTTGGGCACCTTCAGCATACTTATCTGGCAGTTGCTCCGCTTCTACTACCAGACGCGCTGGTGACGAGGCCGCAGAGGAAGAGTGGGCGCCATCTTGGATCCCGTCCCGTAGCGAAACTTTCGGCTGCGACCCATAAAAGTCGGTAAGTTGTACCGGTTTTTGCTTGTTTCTCATCCTCGACATCTTACCGCTTGTCTCCGAAAGGATCGCTGACTTTTGCCGTCTCGGGACTGCTTAATACTGGCTTATAGGCGACACCGGCTACGGAGCTGCAGAGGAATGCGTGTATTCACATGCACGCGTAAACCACGCCCCAGTCCCAATGATTTTTTGATGTGCGCTGGGTTTTCGTGCAATACCCCGAAAGTTTTCTGGTGAAAATTCTGAAAAAATCAAGAAATTTGTGAAAATTGGATGAAAAAAATCTTGAAAATCCAATTTGTAAAATCAGAATGTAATAATAAATAAGCGTAAAAAACCTGAGCGGATTTGGTCTGAGTTTGTAGCAGAAAATATTGAAATAAATTTGGACTTTGATAAATAACCCCCTGACTGTTTTATATAAATTAATGTTTTGCAGAACTATCCGTAGTAATGAGTGCTGCTAGCTACCACCCGTCCAAAGGTGCATGCCACAGGCTGCATTCAAATACCCTGCTACAAATGCTCTTTGGGGTGTAAATTTGCTCCCCTTAATGCTCAGTCATTTATGGCAGAAGATTTCATAAATAATTCCATAAATATGATAATAAATCAGCCCCTAATTTTCTACTACGGCATGCAAAGTATTATTGCCTGACACATTACAGTGCATATTTTAAATACGCTCTCTCAAATCTGCATTCAATCTGCCATACCAGAATTGTATCTTATATCTTATAATGCCACCTAACTGCTATAATGTATGTGCAGAGCATGTGTAAGTAGAGTTAGAAAGTATTTAAATCAGTGTTGATTGAAGATCATTAAATTAAATAGTGATTGCTATTTTTTTATCTTTATTTATAGTTTCTCAGTACTTACAGATTGAAAGAGCAGGGGTTATTAAAATTGCAGTACAGTGTGTGCATTCAGAAAATTACAATAAACGTGCTTTGAATTGGTAATATGCAGAAATTTGCATCTTCAGATTGGTCTCACGTGCCTTCAAGATATTTTTAGCTCAGCACATTTGTAGGCACATGAAACAGAGCAGTAACAACAATTTTGTTTTGTCTTTTATTCCAAACTAAAGTTACAAACCCCTGCTCATAAGGCTGTGTTTTATAATTCCTTATCATGTGTTCAGCATTATGAGAAGCGTGAAAGAAGATTTACTTAGCTTAGTAGCTGCAAGACTAAAGGCATTTTCTGTGAACATATTTTTAGGTTAATTGCTCAATGTTTCTTACTCATGATATGGTTCAAAAGACAAACAATACGTCAGTAAAGCTCACTGATAATGTCAGCATAAGGCTTTCAATATCTGTCACCCATGTCAAAATAAAAGATGTATTTATGAGGTCACAGCTTATTTTTTTTCTAAATAATAATCTGGAAAGCCACCATTTAAACATTCAGAAGAGTTGATACTATTCATTAAAAGTTATTAAAGGTATGGGATCAGTTATCCAGAAACCCGTTATCCAGAAAGCACCAAATTACAGAAAGGCTGTCTCCCGTAGACCCAATTTTATCCAAATAATCCAGATTTTTAAAAATGATTTTATTTTACTCTGTAATAATAAAACAGCACCTTGTACTTGATCCAAACTAATATATAATGAATCCTTATTGGAAACAGAAACAGTCCATTTGGGTTTATTTAATGTTTACATGATTTTCTAGAAGACGTAAGGTACGAAGATCCAAATTACGGAAAGATCCGTTATCCAGAAAGGCCCAGGTCCCGAGCATTCTGGATAACAGGTCCCATACATGTACTACTTTATTAAAGAGAGCAGAAATGTTCCAACAGGTAAAAGTGCATATATATATATTTTTTTTTTCATAGTCATATATTAAACTACTTGTAATAAGAATTTCTGCATTAATATTACTATTACTGCTCTTATACTATTACTATTCCTGCTCTTATAATTTCTGATGCCTGGGTTTCAGTAGCGCTGGCCTATCACTAGGGATGCAGCACAAATGATTTTTTAGGATAAACCTGATTCTTTCTTATTAATTCCTAGGGTTTAGATTTATTAAACATGGCTCAAAATATATTGCATTTTAAGGGAGGGATAGGTATGCTATACTCTCAAGAAATCATTTGTACATTAAAATTTGAGGAAGTATTATCCACACATATGTGATCTATAGTCTGTAAACCCGTTATCCAGAAAGCTAAAATCCAACAATGCCATTTTGCTTTTTCAAGAAAAATTCTGTAATAGTTTATAATTAAACTGTACCTTATACTTTTATTTTTAAAAAAAACTTAAGGCATGCTGCTGTACAATAAAAGTCCCAGGGGAAGCATTACAGATAATATCCTAATATTGCCTTCCACCTGCAAGCACTCCCACATACATTAGTTCTGCTCTACCTTATTTTTATTAGTACATGTGACATGTCAGGGGGCCTATCGGCTCCCAGCGGGAGTAGTCAGGACCAAGGAGGAAGCTTTAGGGGTTGAAGTCTAAATAGGATCAGTCGAAATCAAAATCCAAAAGGCAGGCAGAATAAAATCAAGGTCGAGGTTCAGGCAGGGTCAAAAGTCCAGGAATCAATATAGCAGGAATTATTACCACCCAGGAATGTTCAAAACAAAACCTACAACCGGGCATCAAACCGGCGTCCTTTTATTTAGAGTTTCACGCTGGGCAAATGATGTCATCATGCCAGCGTCGTGATGCGGGCGTCGGCCCACGTGGTGCATGAGTGCCGCCGTCTTGGACGCGGCACCGCCGGAGACAGGAGTGCCGTCGGGCGCTCCTGACAATTTATCCCCCCAAAAAAGTGCCATCAAATTTTCCAAATAAGAAACAGAATGCAGAATATAAGCGCATATCCTATAGCTTCACTAGACATATTTCTGATTTGTATAATATAGGTGTTTAATATTATAGGGATCATTTAGCTGAAACACAGCAGGATGTGCAAAAAGAGGCCACAATTCACCATGTTCTATGCAAATTTGCACATAGGAGAAAAAAACAGAGCGCAGAGACCTGCAATTGCCCCATGAATACAGGGTTGTCGCAGTACAGCCATGGCTGCCTTGTGTCCACCTGCGCTGCCCTCTCCAAAATATACCAGATTTTTTATTTAGTGTGAAGTACTAAGGGGAAGGTACTCCTTTAGTTCTCTTGTACTTGGATCCAAGGTCTCAGTAAATTACCCCTTAGCAGTCCCATCAAGGCAAATCTCTGGTTCATAATAACAACTTGCTGCATGCATCTCTGCTCTATGTATCTCTGCATACAGGCAGAATTAAGTGCTTTAAAAGTTTAATTAAAATATGATTTAAAGAGATTATGGAAAACATTTATTCAGCACAGCTGTCCATGTACTTGCTGATTGAAGATCAGTCGGAAGATCATTCGCTAGCTGACGTAAGCTATATTCTTAAGGATGGTGGTGTGTTAATAAATCATTTTAATTTATTTATTCATATATAATTATATATATATAATTAAGTTATTTATTCATATATCTAAGGCAAAATCATAGGTTACTGCAATGTCTTAGGGGGACTGCAAATCTTCACGCTGCATATGAAACACATGTTCCCTTTTAGTGTATTATGCTCTTTTATGTTTTTTTTATTTACAGAAGCTGCAAAGAATCGATCCTACTTACAGTCATGCAACCATACCCAGTAAGTACCATGATAACAAAATGGAAAATTGTGTAAATGCAGGTGTCTGCAAAGATAGACAACCAATGTCTTATGTTACTTTAGCAAAAGTAAATTTATATGAAATATATATATATATATATATATATATATATATATATATATATATATATATATGTATGTATTTTTTTTTTTTAAATCAATGTAATATACAATAATTAAGTAATATAAAGAGTACATTTATTTGTTGCAGTGCAATTGTATGAATTTTACCAGTACCATACCTTAATATTGCAGTATGCAACAGATGATGCTATTTAGGTATCTAATGACATGGACCATTAGTGTAGTTATTTTTGTTATCAATAAGCCTATGAAATTCTAACTATTCTGTCTCTTTTCCTATACCACAATATTTTGCTGCTAAAGATAACTTGACACGCCAGCTAGTGGATCAGCAATTTCTTGTAATAATGGTGTTTCCACTAAAAATATGAATTTGAAGCAACAGAAAAAACACTGGCAGATTTTTCAAGGGTCAAAGTGAAAATTCGAATTTCTAATTTCAAATTTTGAATTTGAATTTTTGAGTTTTTTATGGCCCAAACTGTCAAATTTGAATAGGAAATTATTACCATTTGATTCTAATTCGATTTTTGAGATTTATCATACACTGGCCCTTTAAGAACTCAAATTTGCCACTTGAAACCTGCCGAATTGCAGGAATTAAAAACTCGAATTGAATTTGTTTTGAGTTTTCGGGTCGATCCTATTCACTCGAGTTTTGAATTTGATTTTTTTTAATATAAATTATGATTGGTCAAATTTCGAGTTTATGGGAGTTTTAAAAAACTCCCATGCATTCAAATTTGATCCTTGATATATCTGCCCCTAATTAAAGATGTCATGAACTATTCCAGTAACACTTAGGGGCCAATTCACTAACTTCGAGTGAAGGATTCGAAGTATAAAAACTTCAAATTTCGAAGTGTTTTTTTGGGCTACTTCGACCATCGAATGGGCTACTACGACCTTCGACTACGACTACGACTTCGAATTGAAGGGTTCGAAGTAAAAATCGTTCGACCATTCGACCATTCGATAGTCGAAGTACTGTCTCTTTAAGAAAAAACTTCGACCTCCTAGTTCGCCATCTAAAAGCTACCGAACTCAATGTTAGCCTATGGGGAAGGTCCCCATAGTCTTTCCTAAGTTTTTTTGAGCGAAGGATATTCCTTCGATCGTTGGATTAAAATCCTTCGAATCGTTCGATTCGAAGGATTTTATCGTTTGATCGAAGGAATAATCCTTCGATCGTTCGATCGCAGGATTTGCGCTAAAATCCTTCGTCTTCGATATTCGAAGTCAAAGGATTTTAATTCCCAGTCGAATATCGAGGGTTAATTAACCCTCGATATTCGACCCTTTGTGAATCGGCCCCTTAGGGGCACATTTAATTAGGGTCGATATTCGACTGTCGAAGTTAAATCCTTCGACTTCTAATTCAAAGTCGCAGTCGAAGGTTCGATTCGAAGTCGAAGGACGAAGTAGCCAATTCGATGGTCGAAGTAGCCAAAAAAAACGTTTGAAATTCGAAGTATTTTTTCTTCTATTCATTCACTCGAACTACGTAAATTTGCCTCTTGATCATGCCTTAATTTGTCCATATACTGTATAAATTCTCTGCACTGGGATTTTGCCTACAATTAGTTTCTTGATAAAAATGAAGAATTTCTCAGGACAGGGATGCTGCTGATATGTTGTTCATCTATCAATATTTAAAAATGAATTGGTAAAAACATGCAAAGCCAGTGTTATTTATAGAAACAAAAAAAAGCAATCATCAGGTAGAATTTACTGATCTTCTTTTTAAAATAAAACATTTGGCTGGCCTACTACTAGGTTATTGCATCTGGAGCAACTTGCACCTTACAACATTTTCTATAAACTTTCACCATGGTCACAATTTTATGTATCCAAAAGAATGCAAATATATTGTACTGAAAATGGAATAAAATGCATAAATAAATGTTATTTTTTTACATGTTTTAATATGTTTTTTCCCCCTAAAGTCTCCCAAATCCGCATTTATTAGTGCTGCAAAAAAAGCCAGACTGAAGTCCAACCCAGTTAAAGTGCGATTCTCAGAAGAAGTGATAATCAATGGCCAGGTGTCGGTAAGTGCCAATGGTAAAACTAGGACTGTTAAAACTGAAGCATCCACTTCACTCCACTTTACTGTATGTATGGACATCAAATTGTTAAATCAGTTAGAAAGGAGGTGATTTAATAACTTCTGTATTTTGTTCCTTCTCAAGATTTGTATTTTTTAGATCTAAAAATAATGGATTATAATTCTATATGAAATGCACAAGTTAGGGAGTGGCAAAGGACGCAGGTTCCAATGAGGCACTGTCCTAACTGCCTATTCTATGGCAGGGAGTAAGGAAAGGGCTAATTGGTGCCTCCTGATGCTGCAGTCTGCAACCATTTATATGTTTGTGTATTATGCAAGAAATAGCTTACAGTAATATATACTGTGTTTTATCACAATTTCCAACAAAACCTTGTAAATCTTGAACGTATCTAAATCTCTTTCTCTGATAAATTAATATTCATACAGCAGAGACTTTATTAACGATGAGACATAATGAAAAATGCCATTATAGCAGATGCAGTTATTATACATATGGTGGCATTGTCCCTTGGCCCAACAGTTCTGGACTTATTTATGTTCATCTTATTTAATCATTAACTCAATACCCTATTTAACTTAAGGTTGCCTAATATTAGCTCTTATAAACCAATAACCTTTGTTTTAACAACTTATTGCTAAATCCTTCAAAAAAAAAATACTTCAAAATTCGACCATCGAATTGAAATACTTCGAATTCGAATATCGAATTCAAAGTTCTTTTACCGAATTTGACCGTTGTGCGGTCAAAGTAAAGCAAGAACGATTTAATGGAACGATCTGAACGATTTCAGCGATCGATCGAAGGATTTTACTTCGACTACAAAAAACTTAGAAAAATGCATTGGTCCCCATAGGCTAACAAAGCACTTCGGCAGGTTAAATTTGGCGAACTATTGAAGTGACAGTAATATTCTAATATTCAAACTATTTTACTTTTGAATCAAATTCAAAGTAAATTCGAAGTCGTAGTATCCTATTCTACGGTCGAAGTATCCAAAAAATTACTTTGAATTTTTTTATTTCGAAAATTCCCTCGAATTCACTTCGACCCTTGATAAATCTGCCCCTTAGCGTATTATGTTTTTGCGTTATCTGCCAGAGTGTGGTTTTAATTATATAACTGGGGTCATATCATGTATGATCATGCTTCCTATTTAGTACTAGTAATGCTCACAAAAATGTATTGTAAAGGGTTGATCACCATGGATCCAGATACATTTTGTAATTTGATTCCCAACAATATATTCCATAAAAAATGAGCCAGGCATCTTTTTTTGTTAAGTGCTTTTATATCTGTGTCATTTTCTATATCACATGACATAAAAATTACAACTGTATATGTTGACTAAGAATATTACAGGGAAATGGTTAATAGGTACATATTAATGTCTACAATGTTGTCTCTCAATAATTAAAATTAATAATGTGCAACAACAAAAAAGAAAGAACAGTAGATGAAATTCATGAGGCATTACTTAACATTTTTGTTTTATTGTCCATCTACATTTTCAGATACTTTCCAGTGAACTTTTAGTACTCCTGCCCATTGTTATAGTCAACATTAAAAATCTTATTTTCAACCTATAGCAGGCCATTGCTAAACCCTAAAGATAAATATGATTAGAAATGGCTGTATTTTATATACAGGTATGATATCCGTTATCCAGAAACCCATTATACAGAAAGCTTACGGAAAGGCAGTCTCCCATAAACTCCATTATAATACCATAACGCAACTTTTTAGAATTATTTCCTTTTTCTCTGTAATAATAAAATAGTAGCTTGTACTAGCTTGTATTAAATAGTAGCTTGTAATTGATCCCAAATAAGATATAATTAATCCATGTTGGAAGCAAAACCAGCCTATTGGGTTTATTTAATGTTTACACGATTTTAGAGGAGCTTCCCATCTTGGATTTTGTTAGGAATGTCAGTGACACTGCACATGCTCAGTGTGCTCTGGGCAGTTTAGGGGTTATCATCAAGCAGAAATTGAGGTTCATATGTCATAGAAGCTATTGATATTAAATTCTGATGCATATTACACTGGTTTCTAAGCTGCTATGTAATGAGAATGCGCAGTAAATCAACAGAAAATAAGATTAGGAGCTACTGGTTAGAGATGTGTGGGTCAGGAGAAATGTACCCCGCACCTGACCCTAACCCTCAAAATGGTATTTATTTATACATTTGTTAATACTTTTTTGTTAATCTAAACCCTATTTTTACTATGGCATAGTCACACTTTTTATTAATCTCTATAATCTTAAGTGGTATTTGAGTGTCTTACTTTGAAGGGGGTTCCTCTTTACTTAAAGAGTGGTTCAAAGTCCCGCTGTCCTGTTTGTTAATAGCAAAACATTTAAATTGTCTGTTGAAGCAAGCCACAATGACAAACTATATTTTTTATAATAGAACACTTATTTGATAATGAGAAAAACAAGAACAAAACATCAGCTGTTACAAACGTCCCCTTGAATTAAATGACTCAGTGGCAACACTGCATAGACTATTAATTAGTGAACCATCTAACCTTAGCACCACTGACAGTGCGGTTACGGAAGCAAATAACATTAGCTTTTAAATTAAGGGGAAAAATACCCAAAAACCATCCATAGCACACAATGTTCTGTTATATAAGTAAGAAACAATTGATATTACAATTTGTTTGGTTGCAACGCATATCAAAAATGAAATCCTGCAGTTTTTGTGTATTTGAATAAATGCTTATGGTGTTAAAATTGAATTGTAATTATTTATTTTTTAAAGTCATTTAAATAAATAAATGCATTTTTGTTTGCAAAATATTTTCATCTGAACTTTAGCTACTTCTGGCAGACATCAAAGACTACCTTTGTGGGGTGCTAACCTGATGATTTCAGGATACTCAATAAACATAACTATCTGGCCATTTATGGGAAATTGTCCAGTCTCTCAGGGTGGTATTTTATTATTATTATTAACATATATTTATATAGCGCCAACATATTTTGTAGCACTGTAAAGTAAATGTGATTATACAACTAAATCACATGAATTACATACATAGAACATATTGGGGCAAATTTACTTATGGTCGAATATCGAGGGTTACTTAGCCCTCGATATTCGACTGCCGTATTGAAATCCTTCGACTTCGAATATTGAAGTTGAAGGATTTACAGTAATTCGTTCGATCGAACGAAAAATCGTTTGATCGATCGGTTCGAAGGATTTCAATCCATCGATCGAACGATTTTTCTTTGACCTAAAAAAGCTAGCAAAGCCTATGGGGACTTTCCCCATAGGCTAACATTGAGGTAGGTTTTAGGTGGCGAACTAGGGGGTCGAAGTTTTTTTTTTAAAGAGACAGTACTTCAACTATCGAATGGTCGAATAGTCAAAAGATTTTTCGAAGGTCGAAGTAGCCCATTTGATGGTCGAAGTAGCCAAAAAAACATTCGAAATTCGAAGTTTTTTTTATTCTATTCCTTCACTCGACATAAGTAAATGGGCCCCATGGAGTTACATACATCACAATCAATACCGGTACAAAAGGTGAGGAAGGCCCTATGCAAAAGAGCATACACTCTAAAGGGAAGGGAGTAATACACAAGGTGTGGGAGTGGGCAAGATCAAATTAAGTGGGTGAGAAATGTGGTACTGTATGTGGTGTTGCATTTGGTAGTTAAGCAGAGTGAGGGCAGGCTTCTCGAAAGAAGTGCATTTTAAGAGATTTCTTGAAAGCAGAAAAGTTGGGAGAAAGTCGGACAGAACGTGGGAGAGAGTTCCAGAGGAGGGGTGCAGCCCTTGCAAAGTCTTGAACTTGAGTAGCAGGTCACTAGAGGAGCGTAGTAAGCAGTTGGGTGAGTATATAGAGATGAGTTCAGAGATGTAGGGTGGGGCAGAGTTATGAATTGCTTTGAATGTCAGGGTCATTAATTTGAATTTGATTCTGAAAGGTAGCGAAAGCCAGTGCAGGGATTGACAGAATGGCGAGGCAGAGGAGGAGCGGTTGCTGAGGTGTATGAGCCTCGCAGCAGTGTTCATTATGGACTGGAGAGGTGACAGTCTCTGGAGGGGAAGGCCAGTTAAAAGAGAGTTACAGTAGTCTAGACGTGATATGACGAGAGAGTGAATAAGAATTTTATGGTAAAAATGGTAAGAATGGTAAAGCAAGTACCACTGCCCTAATTGTGGAATTGGACACAACATTACAATCATCCCAATGCCCTTCATTCATAAGATTTGAAAGAAATTAAAGAAAGAATTAGGGCGTTTATATGGGCAAAAGATATACCCTAGGTATAAAGAAAACATGATATACCCTATTCAGTTAGGCCTAGTATTGGTTTATAAATTCAGTTGACTAAAACTACCATTGAAATTAGCTTATTTGTTTCTCAAAATATGCAGTACAGCTCCCTAAAGACTAGGAAGTAAAGTAATAAATTGCAGTTAACATTCCTTCCTCGCCACCAATTGACAATTCATCCCTCCAATCATTCGTTCTGACAAATGGAATGAATTTTGGAGCATTAACAGTCAATAAAGTCTTAAAAATTTGAATTTTATGATTTTTTTTTATTATCCAGTTTATTTTCTGCTGGTTATTAAATATTTTCTATATTCATACAGGAAACCTTCAAAGATAATTCACTTCTTTTCATGCCAAATGTACTGAAGGTTTACTTAGAAAATGGGCAAACAAAATCTTTCCGCTTTGATAGTGGCACTTCTATAAAGGTAAGACCTAGGTTTCTGTATAAACGTTTCAAAAAATTTCAGAAATATGTAACACTGTAAACCAGTTATATATTAATTTGCATTTACACAATATTCATACACATATTTGTATGTCACATTACAAGTCGCATTTCTCTGTATAGAAATGGTTATTTGGTTTGTACTTTGCACCTTGCTCCTGCCTGCATCCATAAGCACAACTCTTTGCACATAATGGGGTGTAAAGAATTGTGTCAGTTTCAGCATGCAGTGCTAACACTGCTGACACTGCATACATATGCGTGAAAGGCACATGCTATCATGCAAGTTGCACTCTGAACCTTGCGCCAAAGTGCAACTTGCATGAAAAATGAGCAGGGGCTCATAATAAAAAAATAAATAATTATTATTATAAAATAATAATTGAGCCTCAATAAGCAGTACTTCAATCTGTGTGCATGTTACCCGCCCACTTAACCTGTGTCTTTTAACACAGATTTGTCAAGATGTGAGATTCAGAGCTCGACACAGAAAAAAAATCACTCATTTTCTTTACATTACTATGCCATTTATAATGCTCACTGTTAATTCTTTTAATGAACGACACAACATTTTTAAAAAGTTCAAGGGAACCCTGCCATTGACTTCTACATGAACTCGGCAGGTTTTAGGAAGCAAATATTTGAATTCAAATGTTTAAGGGTCTTACTGTAATAAATCTCACATTCAAATTTAATTTGAGTTGGTGGTTTTAAATTTGAAATTGTGAGTTTTGAAACATTTGAAAATTTGAATTTAGCATTCAAACCTTAAATATGCCCCTCAGAGTATTCTGTTTATAGAAAATAACTTAAGTATGGATTCCTCTTTAAACTGTTTGGTTGTTTTGCTAATAAATGTCAGACAAAGGTAAAACATTTCTGGTCCACTCTTTACAAATTATTTACTTTGTAATTGGACTAAAAATAATGTATGATATTGCATTCATTAGATCCAGTTTAGCATGATTTCTGGTTGGTCAACAAACTGTGACATAAACTTGTCATGTAGCACGTTATCATTAACTGTCCTGGCAGCACAGTTCCATTACACTCCATTAAATCTAGGTAATTAAAATCCACCATTATGATGCCTTTTATCTTCAACTTGAACGTTTCCTGCTTGCATATGTAAGGGACTTTAGCACATTTCTAAAAATAATTTGTCTGTCTCCTGTAAAAACTTTGACCCATAAGGCACCAGGCCTCTCATTTTCGACAACAACTTCTAACCATAAATTCTGCTTAACATACAGACATAACCCGCCTCTTTTTTAATAGAATAAAGGACTAGCCCTCCGTTTTCAGCCATGTTTCAGTAATACAAATTTCTGATCCAGTCATTATCCAGATCTTTCATTTGACCAGCCAAGCTGCTTGCATTAGGAAACATACATTTAATACTGGGACCAGTTTTTAAATGATGTTTATATGACTTCTGGTTCTCCCTGACATTAATGATATCCTCCAAATCCTTTAACATAAATGATTATTGTGCCTAGCCTAACACACAGATGGAGCAGGGATTATTGCAAACTCTGTTTGACTGAATGCTTCTTTAGTTGTGATGAACGGTGCATCCAAGTTGCAGAGTATTAACATATATTAATTTGTAAAGAAGGAATCTTGGGGGCCTATTTAGTAAACATACATGGAATTTACCTAAAATGTGCAAGTGCAAAGGGTGCCTTTAGATACAAGTACCTTTACTGAATGGTGCAGCTAAAGTTGTGCTACAGTAACTGAACTTGAGGTTCTTAAATGACACCTATTATCTTGCCCTAACAATATATTGCTAGGAATTTATCATGCAACAGCAGGAGGGCCAATGGTTGTAAATGTCACTTGCAGTCAAGAAAAATGAATACAGCTCATTAAAAAATGGAATAGAGAATGCAAAAGGGTGCATTTCCCCATCTTTAAACCCAGAATGCAACTTTATGCCCAGAATTCCAGCAAACGAATGCATTCCATAATCAGGCACAAAATGTGTAATAGCACCAGAGACCAGATAGAAAGAGTTATGCACTTGCATTTGCAACACCAAGTTTGAAGGTAGCAATCTTCATTTGCAAGTTATTCAATTGGTGCACTATTGAGTATTTATAGGTGCAAAATACAAAAAGAGTCATGCACCCTACCACCTTGTCAAGGGAGGTGTTCGGTGGTAGCAACTAGCCATGAGTGCTTAATGTATGGGCACATTTCTCAATCTATTTTTGTAACGAGTACCGTGCCTAGAACTAGGAAATGTGCCCTTATATGTTAACATTATTACTTGAGCACTATTAATCATTATTGCCCATTTAAGAGAAGTTGCATAGCAAAACAAGCAACATGCACTAAGCTGTCTGTTAGTCTTCTCTGTTTTGTATCAGACAGTAATTAGAACTGCAAGCATAAGGTGATTACGCATTAATATCCTTCTATCAGGGGGAATCACATTTCTGATCAAATTTCCTCACTGGGATTAATAGTTGTATAATAAAACATTAAAGCAGTCCGGTGTTCAGCAGCTCTCTAGCCCTCATTAAGGAAAGCAATGAGATCTTAAACTGAGGCAAAATATAATTGACATAGTAATCTATCTAATCCGAATGTGTCTATCTGTGGGTTTCATTGTTTCTAACAATTTATTTTTAGCAATCCTTACCATCTGTTTATATTGTGAAAATAAATGCGGGACAGATAATACATGTTCATCTATTTAGTCATTTGTATTAATAGTACAAAGACAAGAACACAAAGTAATGGTGATAGGAATAGCATTATAACTAGTGTTATGGATACATACTGCTTCACATTTCCTGCACACACTATAACATAATTGTTGCTGAAAATTTTATTATTCATTTATTCTTAATTGTTCATTGTTAATCATACTTTTTTTTTATACAAATAAGTACATTTTGCATGGAAAACAGCTAATTTTCTAGTACAGCACTTGATTGGCTCATTTTACCCACTAAGGAGGGTAATTTAAAAAAGGTACAAGGTTTTCTCCAGTAACTTGTACCTGCCAATCACATATGCTTTCAAATATTAAAAATGTTCAAAGAAAAAAGTGACGTAAATGTCAATTTCTTCAACTGCTGACTGGTTGCTATGGCTTACAAGAGATAGAGCAACTATTGCACCTAGTTTTAGAGTATCCTCTAAGGAGCAGATATATTAACATTCTAATTTTATTTTTTATGTAAAAAGCTGGATTTTTGATTTTGTGTTTCCATGAGCATCTAAAAGCTGCTGAGTTAATAGGAGTTATATATTCAACATTCAAGGTATTGAAAGTGAAGAATAGAATTTGATAATACTGTTTTAATTTTTAATAGGAGTTTTTGATATTTTTATTATGTAATCACACTTTTGAGTCTTTTGTTTTCAAGTTGTTTCTAATTAAATAAAATAATTGATTATTAAAATATTGATAACTCTGCCTTGTCTTGTTGAACAACTCACATTAACAACAATATTAAAGTGGAAGGGTGAAATCGTTCCATAAAATCAGAGTAACTACTTTGGTGTAATAAAGACTGTGAATTTTTTCGTATTTTTGTCGTGAGTGCTTTTTACATTGCTTGTATTTGTTTTAATTCTCTTTTTTTATAATATCTAAGAGCAATATGAATGAAACCATCAGAAGTAACTTAGTAAGAAATTTGACTAATTTTGAATAAATAAATGTGTCTTCAGTCTGATCCCACCAGGCTTAAAATATCTGTACACATTTCATTCACAACAAGTATTCCACAAATGTTCTATAACTAATATTTTTCAAATTTACTTTAATTTACAGTAAAAATGTATGGAATTTTGCAGCCATTTCAATAAATCAATTTTCTTTCAAAAGGATGTTATATTAACACTCCAAGAAAAGCTTTCCATAAAGTGCATTGAACACTTTTCTTTGATGCTTGAGCAAACGACAGAAGGAGCTGGAACCAAACTTCTTTTGTTACATGAACAGGAGACTCTTACTCAGGTTTGATCTTATATGTTTCATATCATCAATGATACATTTATAATCAAATATATATCAACTACTGTGCAACACTATAAAAAGTTGCAAGAATCAGATCTGCCAGATGTGTCTTCCTACCTATGCATTAAATGTAGATTCTATTATGACATTTTAATGAGAAGGGAAAACAGTTATGCTGATAGTAGTGCAATGGGCAATGCATATAATTTAGCAAGTAGTTTAGCGCAGGTAATGCAAAATATACCAATGCATTGTCAACAGGTAAAGTAGCAAACTAAGGTAATAACACTAATATGAAATTAATTCTGACAAAATATATCAAGGAAATAACCATCTTGTAATTTCATGTTATTCTTTGGATCAAAGGCAAATACATTGCTAGTTTGCAATTTATGAAATATTTATGAATGAATCTGATTACCATGAAATTTGACAATGCAAAGATGGGTCTGCAGCTGTTTTCGTTTTCAGAATATAATCAGAGAAATTGGTATATCATTTTGCATATGTTATGAATGTAAAAAGAATCAGACTATAAGACCTACCAACACTGTCCTCCAGGCAGAATTTATGCGATTCTAAACCATAATGATAATGTAATGTATCTAGAGCCAAATTTTCCAAAAGAAGTCAAAAGCATATCATTCTAATAACTCTTGTTTGTTCAAAAAATTGCAATATGCATGAAAGCATAATAATTAGATATACATCTCATTTGAGATATATATATATATATATATATATATATATATATATATATATATATTTGAGATAGATATTCTCTACATATGGTTGTGTTTTAGATATCATTTTAAATAAATAAGTAGGAATTCCAGGGCAAGATTCTTTATGCAAAACAATAAGGGGCAGATTTATCAAGGGTCGAATTTCGAAGTGGAAAATACTTCGAAATTCGACCATCAAGTTGAATACTACGGAATTCAAAGTCGAATTCTTAGGATTTTTTGCATCGTACGATCGTATTCCAATCGTACTCCGATCTTATTCCGATCGTACGATTGTACTCCGATCGTACTTCGAATCATACTATTCGAACGATTTTATCGTACAATCTTCCTTCGAGTACAAAAAACAAAAAATTATGCTCTGGAAAGTCCCCATAGGCTAACATAGCACTTCGGCAGGTTTAAGTTGGCGGAGTATTGAAGTCGAAGTTTTTTTAAAGAGAAAGTACTTCGATTATCAAATGGTCAAATGGTCGAATAGTCAAACGATTTTACTTCGAAGGTCGAAGTCGTAGTAGCCTATTCGATGGTCGAAGTATCCAAAAATTACTTCGAATTTCGAATTTTTTAACGTCAAAAATTCCCTCGATTTTACTTCGACCCTTGATAAATCAGCCCCTTAGTTTTAACTTTCCAAAAATAAATAAATTTCCCCCTCGACATAATTACCATTATTTAAAGGTCAAAAGAGCATGCCTAATAAACAAAGATGGCTGCCAACACATAAACTCAAATGAAAAATTAATTTGTTCAAAAATATAATTTTAAATTATATAGATTTGCAAGGCACAGTGTAATACAGTATTAAAACTACAGCAAAAGTACCTTATGACAGTATCCCTTTAATCTACGCAGTGTCACCAACATAGCATACATTTAATTACATGGCTGAAATATTTATTCCAGTGGAGCACAGATGGTATTTTTAATTGATGTTTCAATGAACTATGCCATTTAAAAGGAATGTCTGAGTGCTCATAGAGGGTACTAACAAAGCTTTTGTCTATGCCAAGATAATTATAAAGATGTTTTTTGCCTCTAGCACTATTGTAAATAATGCAGCTGTGACATCCTTATACTGTATTATACTTTGTATCATAAGAGTCAACTTTAGCATTTAGCAAGAGGCATTTTTTTAAAAAATTGGGCTTGTGACTTTGTACCTTTCCCCTATACATTTCCCTAACAATTTTTATTATTATTATTTTATATTTCATTCACTGTATTTCACTCTGGCTTATATTTCCTTCTATTCTGGCACCTGTCACAACCAGCAAAGTTATTATTTACATTTTTTATTGAATATTCAATAAAGATTTGCATTTAACAAGCTGTATCATATTGTATTTGTTAATAAGGGTATTGACTATTTTCCACAGGTGACTCAGAGACCCTGTGCTCACATGATGAGATGCCTATTCCGAATTAGCTTTGTTCCAAAGGATCCAATTGACTTACTACGGAGGGACCCAGTTGCCTTTGAATATTTATATGTGCAAGTAAGTTCTATTTATTTCTTCATTAGTACATACAATAAGCTAAATTCTAAGGACAGGAAATGAAAAGGAATCCAGTGGCAATAATTTTGCAGATTAGTAAAGTATATATGTATGTATGTATGTTTTTATATGTATAGCGCTTCTTGAGTGCAAAGCACTGTACAGCAGAACAATAAATTAGTAAAACAAACAGGGGTCATCAATACAATACTCATAAATATAAAGTACAGTTACAATACAGAGCTTAGAGGGTTGTTTATCAAAGTTCGAATTTATCTCAATATTTTCTGAAAAAAAACTGACCAAATCCGAACAGGTTTTTTTCGGCTTATGTATTAATACACTTTCACGAAAATTTTGTTAGCGGGGAAAAAACGTGAAAAATCTGATTTTAGGGTTTTTTTCGGATTTTTCATCTGATTTATATGTTTTTTTCAGATTTTTTCACCCGAAAACTCAGATATCTTATGTTGTTTGCCCGAGAACTTCGGGGTATTGCATGAAACCCAGCGCACATCAAAAGATCATTGGGACTTCTCCCATTGACTTATATGCAACCTCAACAGGTCTTTGTACTATGCTCTGTCGTCATAAATGAGCTAAAAGAGTTTTTATAAATGGGTGAACCACTGCAACCGAAACAACCATCTCCAGTTCCAGCCTTTTCCTGTTTACTTAAATGGAATAGACCAGGGCTGTCCAACTGGCGGCCCACAACCCTCCTTGTGTGGCCCCCCACATCAAAGTCTGCCTGCTGTGCCTGCTTACCATGTGTAACAAGAAGAAAACCGGCACTCAGAGCTCAATGCATGCGGGCAAAGCCCTGCGTGTTTATTACAACGTTACGTTTCGGGGGCGTGCCCCTTCGTGCTTACCATGTGTAACATTTAAAATGTATCAGTACGGAGATTAACTGGCCCCTGCATTGTTTAAACCTCAAATTCAGACTGTAATTCACTGCATTGTTCACACTTGTAACACCTCTATTGTTCAAGACCTGTACTGTTCACAACTGAGACCCAGACTGAAACTGCCCTCATTCTTCACCTGTTCCCACTCATACAAACTGCTGGAGGGGCACCTGCACTGTGTCACTGTATTTAGCACAGTATGAACTGTCCATAATAGAGTCCTGATAGGTTTCCCCATCTCCTGCTCTGTTCTGCTTTCCCTATGCTCTCTGTGTGCCATACTCTGCTTGCCCAGTGATGCTTGTTTGTGCCATTCTCTGCTTGCCCAGTGCTGCTTGGCTTGGGTGTGCCATTCTCTGCTTTCCCAGAGCTTCTTGTGTGTGCCATATTCTGCTTGCATTGTGCTGCTTGGGAGTGCCATAATTTGCATGCCCAGTGCTGCTTGGGTGTGACATTTTCTGCTTGCCCTATGCTACCTGTGGGATGTAAGCCGGGTAGGGGTTTGTTCTGGGGGTTTGTAAGCATTTGGAAATTGTTGTTAAGGGCCCCTACGGTGTTTAATCATGTGTTGGGGGGTTGTTGTATTATCCAGTGTCGGACTGGCCCGGCGGGAAACCGGGAAATAACCCGGTGGGCCCCAACCAGTCCCCCTCTCGTGATATCTAAATTTTGGTGGAAAAAAAAAAAGTTTTCGGCGCCGCAGCTCGTGCATGCGCGCTGACCGACGCTGCTCGCGCATGCGCGCTGACGGACGCAGCTTGTGCATGGCGCATCACAGTAGGGGGGCCCTGGACCAGAAGTCCCGGTGGGCCCCGGGCCCCCCAGTCCGACCCTTGTATTATCCACAGGGTAAAAGGCATATGTATTTAAAGGTATGTTTTAACATGACTTAACAATTTTTCACATATGAGTGATAAGGGATTTCCCTGCAGTGAGCACCAACCATTTGGTTTTTTGGTGTGCTACCACGGTTAATGTGGATATGATCTTAAAAGTTCTTGTGGTAACAGGGGTGTGGTTTACAGTGGGTGTGGTTTGAAAGGGGAGTGATCAACACTGGCTTCCATTATCGGCCCTCCATTATCGGCTTCCATTATCGACCCTCCGTCCAACAATAGAGGGGAACACAGCACGGGGAGCATCATCTCCAGCAAAGCTGGCTTTGCACATTCCAGAGCCATTGCCATAGAAATTTCGGCCCTCGGTATCACAGAAGTTGATAACACTGGGATAGACTGTACACTGTATGGGGACCATATGCTGTGTAATATGGGAGCTAGCAGAATTGTGGCAAATGGGTGATTAAAAATAGAATAATGTATTATTTTAGTGCAGTTGAGTTGTTCACATGATTTAACACAATTAAGTTCTTCAAATATGTGGGGGGGTTTTTTGGAAATATGCTGGAAAAACTTTGTCAGCAACCAGTGAAAGTGGCAAGCAGATGCAGAAGTCACGGTTAGAACCAATTAATCTACAAAATAAAAGGACAGGGGTAGCAACTCTCTAACTTAGGAACATGTTACTCACTGGCCAATGTGTTAAATAAATAAGCACATTAAAGTGAAGGCTAATATATTGATGGTCTTAACAAATTTGCAGGTAGCGGAAGTAGTGGAAAAAAATGTATTTTCTACAAAGCTAAACATACATAATCTGCTGCAGTTATGCCAAGAAGAACACTTGTCTGTTATCATGAGGTCCAGGATTCAAGCAAAGAAAGGTCCTGAGAACTGCAGTGATCAAGTTGCCGTGTGTGCCATGAGCATAATGAATACTTTATTCCTGTGCAGTATATTTAGCACTTGTTACAAGCCTAAACTACTATTAACTATAATTCTTTAACTTGGTAAACTATTAGAAACCAGGTCACGTGTTTGTTATGATAATGCTTTTAAACACTTACGTTTGCATAACAATTTTACTACACATAGGATGCTCTGCATGAGCTTCTACTGCAGAAACAATTGTCTTTTTTTCCTAAAGTGGACATAATGCTCCATCTACTGGTTGTTTTCCAGAGCTGCAATGATGTTGTACAAGAGAGATTTGGTCCAGAGCTAAAATATGACACGGCACTACGGCTAGCAGCGCTGCAAATGTATATTGCCACAGTTACTACAAAACAAACACAGAAAATCTCCATGAAATATATTGAGTGAGTATAAATAAAAGAAACGTAAGTATTTTTTTTTTTGAAATATACATTTCAATGTTTATGGAGTTGTATAATAGACCTGTATTTATCCCCAATAAATGTCTTATTTGTGACTGCGATTTGATGGTTTATTGAAATAATGTTATTGCCATTTCAGGTGATTATTTACTGCTGGACCAGATAATAGGGGAATAAAATGGAAACTATCCAGAGATTGAATTATATAGTTTTATTCAGGTATCCCTGGATCATCCAGCAAACAATATTTTTGCCCCCCCCCCTTAACGCCTTACATATCTTCAGTAACTCCATCTAATTAACTCCAAACTCAGGCATTTGTTTGCAGCAGTACCCTGACTAAAACAAAACTGCTGATTTCTTGCAAATCTCCCAAAACATTAATCCAGCGATCTCTGAGAAAGACCAAGACCATGCGCACATTACATCCTATCAGTGTGGCAGAGCATGCCCAGATCAGAACAAACTTAAAAACAAACCAAAATACACATTGCTTGGAGAGCTGCTAATATGGCCACATCTACTGAAACTATAACTAAAGGTCATTTGTGGTCTTATCTGATATACTTTATGACCAATCAACCCATTAGAGCAGTGACCACTAATCTTTTTCACCAGTGAGCCACATTCAAATGTAAAAAAAATGTTGGAGAGCAACGCAAGCATGCAAAAAGTTCCTGGGGTGCCAATTATGGGCTGTCACTGGCCCATAATGCGTGGACAGGCAGCCTACAAGAGGTTCTATCTGATAGTACAGCTATTTTTTACGCAACCAAAATTTGCCCCAAGCCAAGAATTTAAAAAAAAATAAGCACCTACTTTGAGGCCAGTGGGAGCAACATCCAAGGGGTTGGTGAGGAACTTTGTGATATACACAAAGACAATCATATGATATGTGCATGTGTGCTCACCTTTACAATTATAATGAACACCCCTCACTGCTGCATAAATCCTGCACTAGATTAATAAAATGAGACTTTTAGTCATTCCATTATGTACACAATGCACATTGTAAAGAGATGCACCAATACCATAACCATCAGTCATAATGTCCTATTCTAGTCTAGTTATTGAAATCCATAGTACCATAACTGACATTATTAGCAGGCAGCATCATGATTCCCCTGCCATGTTGTTTATCCAGAGCAGCCTGGTATATTCTGATGTTGGAGGATATAAATGTAACTGCAGAAGCATTTGGAATCTTCCTTCATGACTAAACTGAAGGGGTGGGACTTAATGATGTTGCCTTGTAGACAATAAAACATAAATAATGTTGTGAGGATAATGTCCTTTGGCCTTCTAAATTCACAGTTGCTTTAAGGTATATTGTTATATGAGTTATCTCGTCTGTGAGAAAAACAATAAAAACAAAAAGCAGTTCTCTTTTTAAAATCCCTGCATTCAGGAAAAAAACCATGAAGCTGTCTGATTTACTTCAAATTAACACAGGTATTCAAAATATATGTTCATTTCGTTTGCAGAAAAGAATGGGGACTAGAAACGTTCCTTCCGTCTGCAGTGTTGCAAAGCATGAAAGAGAAGAACATAAAAAAGGCACTTTCACACCTTGTCAAAGCAAATCAAAACCTAGTTCCTCCAGGCAAAAAGGTAAAGTATTTTGAAATGTATAATGTCAAGCAATAAAAAAGCCATTTATTTCTTACAGTCGCCATTTTATTTTCACCTGTCCAGTCCTAAAACACATGCAAATATAGATCATTTTATAAAAAAATGACTGGTCAATGCACATCTTGTTTAGATATGAAGATGATTTACTTATTTACAAGAGAATTTTCATTGACTTCTTCATGTGCAATGGGAGATATTAACTGGCCAGATCCAAAATAGTCTAACATTTAAAACAACACAATGGAGGCCCCATACAGGGGTGCTTCGCCAATGAGGCGACTTGAGACTGTCGCCTCAGGCAGCAGCGCCCCAATAGGTACCAGGGGCGTCAAAAATGCCACTCCTGGTACTTTTAAGAGCAGAATTTACGATTTTCAAACCAGAAATTCGGCTCTTCTAGCACAGAGAGCGTAGTTGGGCTCTCTGCGCTAGTGCACTGGGCCTCTCGCTCAGGGTCGGACTGGGAGGCATGGGGCCCACCGGGGCTACTGCCCCAGGGCCCCCTCCAGCCGCCACTGCCGCTCCGGAGTGCTGCAGGCGGCTAGTGCGCATGCGCGCAGCGCCGCGTTTGTGCGCATGCGCGCGGCGCCGCGTTTGTGCGCATGCGCAGCCCTTCTAGTCTACCGCGACCCCAAACAAAGTGGGGTCGCGCCGCCCCACTAAATAGCGGAACTGGGCCGGCGGGGCCCACAAGAGCCCGGGGCCCACCGGGGTTTTTCCCGGTGTCCCGCCGGCCCAGTCCGACACTGCTCTCGCTGCCCTGGTGGACCCCCCCCCGGACCCCCTCATGCGCAAAAAAGGAAAGCGCAAGGGGGAGGGGGGGCGGCAACTGCTGCCGCCTCGGGCAGCGGAGGGGCCAGGATCGCCCCTGGCCCCATAAATGGAATGATAGTTTAAGTTTGTTCAACACCTTAACACTAATTTTTTTGTATACCATAATTTTTATTAGAGCTTTTTAATTTTAGTAAATAGGAAAAGGATGCAGAAAGAAGAAAACAGGGGGAGGGGGTATGAAATTAAGAGGGGGGTACACGCCAACATTACACAATGAAGATTCAGTATCTGGAATACAAATGTAATATCAGGTACAGGTATCGGACCTGTTATCCAGAATGCTCGGGACCTGGGGTTTTCCGGATAATGGATCTTTCCATAATTTGGGTCTTCAAGCCTTAAGTCTACTAGAAATTCATTTAAACATTAGATAACCCCAATAGGCTGGTTTTGCTTCCAATAAGGATTAATAATATCTTAGTTAGGATCAAGTACATGCTACTGTTTTATTATTACAGAGAAAAAGGAAATCATTTTTAAAAATTCGGATTATTTGGATAAAATGGAGTCTATGGGAGACCGTAATTCTGAGCTTTCTGGATAAGGGATCCTATACCTGTACTCAATTAAACAACATAACATTGATACTATGCAAAATCTAACTCAAATATTGAGCATAGGGAAGCAAGGCAATCTATATTTATTACATGCCCTATATTGTCCTGCTTAACCAGAGAGGTCATGATCGCAACTGGGACGCCTATTAAATCTAATACCTCATAAGCCTAAAGTCTGTTTATATTCTTCTGTTTCTTTAACGAGAAACCAACTAAGCCAGGCATCCCTAAAATCTTTCCTTTGCCAGACTGTATAAGCATTTCAATGTAATAAAAAAATTAAATTTGTCCAGGAGCAGTAACCTACTGTATAGCAACCAATTAGCATGTAGCTGCAAGCAAATATCTCATTGGTTTCTATTGGTTACTGCACGTAGGCAAACATGGAGGCTTATTTATTGAGGGTTGGATTTTAGTGGTTTTAGAGATTTTGGAAACCACAACTAAACTTTAAAACCACAAATGTCTTTGAATTTATTAAAAAATTCGAATGTTGAAAGTGCAAACGAAAAAAACAATGTACAAAAAACAGAGAATACCTCAAAAACCTCGAAAAAATTTTTTGGACAATTCCTAGTGGAAAAAAAATCTGAAAACCTTTAAAAATCTGATTTGATTAAAAGTGGTCCAATAGGAGCAGCACAGCTTCTATTGACTTCTATAGCACCGTGACAACTTTTACTTGGTAAAGTTTGGCATTGAATGTTTTCGTGGTTTTTACACTTTTCTTTTAAGCATTTAGGATGAATAGGAACCCACAAATTTTTAGAGATTCATGGGAAAAAAACCTCAATTCAATTGTTAGTAAATGGGTAGTGATGGGCCAATTTATTCGGCAGGCGCAAATTCGCAGGGAATTCCTGCGATTCACCGCTAGTGAATAAATTCACAAAACCACCACGAAAATTTGCCGGCGTCAAAAAAAAATCGACGCCGGCGTTTATTTTTTTAGGACGCCAGCGCATTTTCACCAGCGAATGTGCACCACGACCAAAAAATGGACGCCGGCGATCTGAAGGACCAATACCAGAATCATTAATCTGCCCGTGTCTGGCCACCCTAAATCCATAGGGTGAAGTTTCTAATTGAGGTCCTAATTAATATGATATATCAGTGTTTCTTTGATGTATTAATATAAATTAAGTAGACTTTTTATCAACCACTGAACTATTCTCCTCTATTTCAATCTAAACTAAAAGTTTCTACACTATTTCATTTGTGAAACATATTTAATAACCAAAACTTTGTTTTCTTCCTCTTTACAGTTATCTGGTCTGCAAGCCAAAGTGCATTATCTAAAGTTTCTTAGTGATCTGCGTTTATATGGAGGACGTGTATTTAAAGCAAAATTGGTTGTATGTATTATTGAAAATTTGAATTTTATACATATATATATATATATATATATATATATATATATATATATATATATCTATATATATATATATATATATATATAGTCATTTTAACCATCTTTGTGGAACCTTTTAAGATGCCCATAGTGGCAGGGCCCAGCAACTAGTCTGCACACATTTCCAAAGTTATGACTTTATAACCAAAGTTATGTCTTTTAAGGATGTTATAGTATGTGGAAACGTTCATATTAGCTTTTTCTTTTTTCCATATTATCCTAGTATATTGATATAAATAAAGCAAAAGCATATGAATTTATATTTTCTGCTGGTCCCTTAGCCTGTTTCATACAGATTTAGCTGATATATGCATGAAAAATCACCACTTGTTATTTTAGATACTAATAAATAACCTCTCCATATTTACAGCAGGGAGAAAAACATTCGGATGTAACCTTGTTAGTAGGTCCACGCTATGGTATCAGCCATGTAATCAATACAAAAACCAATCTTGTTGCCCTGCTTGCTGACTTCAGCCATGTAAATCGGATTGAGATGTATACAGAAGATGATATAACTGTTAGAGTGGAGCTTCATGTTTTGGATGTTAAAGTGAGTATGTTTGGCAAAATATTACTATTGTAAGAAGAAGAAGACAAAAAAATGTGCACTGATCAGTTTGAAATCCCTAAACTTCTTCACATATATATATATATATATATATATATATATATATATATATATATATATATATATATATATATATATATATATATATATATATATATAGTAGTCCAAAAGCCGGCACAACACGTCAAACGGTCATCGTTGCCTGGGTGCAAAAGGCTCAAAAATTAAGTAGAAGAATGAAGAAGCTCGCACTCTCAGGGCTTATCACATCAAAAAAGTGTTTATTCAGAAAACTAACGTTTCGGCTTGCACTCAAGCCTTTCTCAAAGTGATAAGCCCTGAGAGTGCGAGCTTCTATATATATATATATATATATTTATTATTATTTTTTTTTTTATAAAAAGTTGTTCACTTGCTGCATGTTTTATTACAGATTTTATGTGCACTTTTTTTTTCAGCCTATAACTCTACTCATGGAGTCATCGGATGCCATGAATCTTGCCTGTTTAACTGCAGGCTACTATCGTTTACTAGTGGATTCAAGACGTTCGATATTTAATGTGGCTAACAAAGGCACAGCAAATCGAGAAGCAGGTACAATATAAAATTAGTTTATAAAATGAACACATTGTACACAGATGAGAATAAATACAACAGAAGAACATATAGGGGGTTATTTACTAAGCTCCGAATACCCGAAATTCCCGGAAATCAAAAAATGTGTGATCTTTTTTATAAAATCACTAATTTTTTGTAATTTATTAAACCCCAAGGGCTAAAAAGCCAGAATTTAAAAACACGACATCTCAAACCTGTCGAGGTTGCATAAAAGTCAATGTGAACAGTACCATTGATTTTTGGTTGTTTCGGGGGTTTCGGGCAATATCAGAATGTTTTCGGAGCTTTTGGATGAAAACTCGGAAAAATTCTGAGATTTCTGGGAAAATTCATGAAGAAATCTTGAAAATCGGAGCTTTCCCCGCAAAGCAAATTTTCCGGGAAAATGTAATAATAAATAAGTGTTAAAAATCCAAGCGGGTCGATAGGAGTTTGTAGCAGCCGATATTGAGATAAATTCGGACCTTGATAAAAAAAAACCTTAGTGTATGAAAAAGAAAATTTAGCCCCTATTTATACAGTTTACAGCTTATATAGTTGGACTGAATAAATAAATATAATAATGAATAAATATAAATGTATTTTGTTTTTAAACAGGTATACCTGGTTCCATAGATTGAAAGGAAACTATGATACTTTGTGTGCTTGCTGGGACCAGGTCCCCATCCCCTTAGGCTCACAGTGTAATGTAACCATAGTGTAATAAGTGATGGATTCTGGGCCTTGAAGAAAAAAATATCACCCATAGTTAAATAGTAGAGGAGGTTGAAAAATTGGCATGCCCATTAAGTTTGACTTTTTATCTAAAGTTTCCTAATTTGTAACAGAGTCAGTTCTGAGTTTCCATATGACACTTCCCAGTGGGGAGGCATCCCAATGCTATGCCCAAAACAGCTATGGTACAACCACACCAGAGTTTGATCAGCCAAAACTGAAGGGGTATACATGCATACTCATGAGAATCTGAATGACCAAAGTGCATGAAAAGACCTGTAAATATTTGTTACTTTAATTAATCTGATGGAAAAGTCTTTTGTCGTGCTTCCCATTGACAGTTGCCTTATTCTACATAAATAGAGCCTCTAGAAAAGCCATCTAACTAACAGTTCACCAAATGCAGTCCTCCTTCTTGAGATTCAGATTTAGGGTTTTGCACACACTTATGCACTTTTTTTTACAGGCCTTAGATGTTATTTTAGATGCTACATGAAGATATAACAATAAAATAAGAGGCTGTATTTACAGAATGCTTGATCATGCAATTGTAATTAAATATTGGTGGATTCACATGAGTCTTGTAAGTGGTCTTTATACCAAAGCACAGCTATTGGCTTAGGAAATAAAGACACTTTCTAACTAATTGAAAACTGTTAAACACCATGAGAAATTTTGTAAAAAAACAATATTGGAAGCAACTGTACATTCTGTGGGTAAGTATATTGGGAGAGTGCATCAGTATTTTCAGAGAATCACAGCTATCATAGCATAATCATGTCCATTATTAGTATAAGGAATTTATAATTATCTAGAGAAATTCATTATTATGCAATATCATCAAAATGTATATGCCTTGTGGTACTAATATAAAAATGTGTATCTATTGCAGGGAATGAAACACAAACCAAGTATAGTTACCAAGAGTGTGACTGGAATTACTTGCCAAAGTCAACTATCTTTGGTTTTGAAGAGAATCAAGATTCTCAGCAAATATTTTCAGACTTGAAACAAAGAACTACAAATGTTCTAAGCAGTTCACTTTGTCACAAAGATCATAGGAGTTTGTACATAGAAACTACACTTAATTCAGGAGAATGTGATCAGCAGCTTACCAAACAATGTGAACATATAGATCTAGAGAACAGCTTAAATGTAAGCCAACCATCAATAATTTCAATCTCAGGACTGGAACACACAATCACAGCACAAGACTCTCCCAGAAGCGCAAAAGTGTCTTTCATATTTGGAGATCACAGCTTGGATACAATAAATCCTCAGACTCTTGGCTACGAAAGATTGCTAGATGAGAGCCCTGAGATGATTGATAAACAAAGTATAATTTACTTAAACAATGCCAATGACATCAAAGACTTGGAGTTATCGCCAGATGCAGAAAACATTAATTTTGCTGCTAATGCTGTTTATGCAAATATATCTGAAAGTAAAATTTTTGGTAATACAGAATGCATAGAAGAACCATTATTACATGATATATGTTATTCTGAGACCACAGATGATGTTGAAGATGATGATGAAGCAAGCTGTGAGGAAGATGTTATGGTAGCTGAGGAAAATAGAACAGATATTCTCAGTATGTCTGGATCTAGTGATGACATCATAGACCTGACATCGCTTCCTCCACCTGAAGGTGATGATAATGAAGACGATTTTTTGTTGCATTCACTGAATATGGCAATTGCTGCTCCACCACCTGGATTTCGAGACAGTTCAGATGAAGAAGACTGTCAAAATTTGTCAAAACCAATCAAGGAACCTACTGGAGCAGCTAACAGTATATCTCATGATGATATCCCTGTGTCTCTCATCGATGCAGTTCCTACAAACACAGATGAAAACCCTAAAACAATCCTGGTAGAAACAAGTGTTTCTGATTTTCCGACACTGCAAAATTTGACTGTCTCCGAGGAAAACCAAACAGATGACACCTCAGGTTCTTTTACCATTGTGACTTTTATTGATTAGCATACCATTCCATCCATTTGAATCATCTCATAATTTTGTGTTTTGTTTTTATCGTATTACATACAAACCACCTTTCATCTTATTCACTGGACTTAATTTTTAATTTGTTTTGTTTTTTCACCCTAAACATTTTTCTTCTGACCAAACCAATTAAAAATATATTGAACGTTTTTTTTTAATGTTATTATTGAAAAGTATAAATATTAAACTTTTATTAATAAACTTTTTTTGTGGTGTACAGGTGTAACAATGTTAAGAGCATACAGTCCTGAGTCATCTTCTGATTCTGGCAATGAGACAAATTCTTCAGAAATGACTGAAAGTTCAGAATTAGCAACAGCACAGAAACATTCAGAAAATTCAGCACGAACTATTTTGCCTGTTACTGAAGATTATCAATCTCTGATGGAAGAACAAACTGATTTTTCTGTAGCCAAAGGTCAAACAGGAAGTATAACTATCAAAGCCACATCATCTACAATGAATCGACAAGCTACAGAACTTCAATCAAAAGCTGTGCCTTCAAAACAGGTCATCCATTCGGAAAACATTGAGATGGAACCAGAAACGATGGAGATAAAATCAGTATCAGAATACTTTAATAAAGTGCACATGGGAACTTTGATGTACTCCTGTAAAAAGAAAAACAAACTCCCAAATGCTGAGGCAAAATCACATTTTGATGTAAAAGTTATGGTTAAAAAGCAGATCAGCAAAAGACTAGAATCCGATGGTGAACTGAAGACAAAATGTGAAACTGTATCTTCCAAGGACTGTCAGCATCCAGCTAATTTTAACCTAGAAAGGACAGCATTTCATAAAGACAGTCAAAGATGGTACAATACTGCAGACAGAAGTGCAATTGATAAGCTATCAACAGATACACACCATGTTAAAACTTTGCCGAGACATTCCGGCGTTGGGAAAACAGAGACTGATATAATGGAAGAAATTCACAAAATTTCATTATCTGGATCTAAACAAGATGATATATTTATCTCAAATGCAAATTACATGTCTCCATCCAAAGAACATACCATCTCAAAAGTTGATGATGCTTCAACAGAACACGGGTCTAAGTTTGTAGATCCTGGTGATAACCATATAGCCAGGAACTTTTCATCTTTTCAGAGTGAAGGACATTTTTCTCTTCAGAGCTCCCAATGTTCTTCAGTGGATGCAGGATGTAGTACTGGTAGTAGCTCTTGTGTAACCCCTGTGGAGTCTCCTCTGTGTACTGGTGATGTCAAACATACTCTCTCTGATGCATCATTAAAGAATGGTGTATTGATTCCTCTTGATGAAAGATCTTCTATGCTTCCAAATCTTGGGGCACCATTTACAGAATTACATCAACAAACTGAAGGTGCTTGTCATAGAGTGAGTGTGCCAGTCATGCATGCACCAGTCAATGCAGAGCCAGTGTTTGCCACTTTAAGAGATGGATGTCACCGTGTTTCAAAAATTAAAGAAACCACAGGTACATGACTATGTGCTTCTAATTTATTACTGCTCCCTACAAGTTTTAATGGTGTGATGGTACTCAGGGTTTGTTATTTAGGTAGCTAAGACCTTCATCAAAGAACAGTTATTGATAAAGTGTAATGCAAACTTCATGGATGAAAAAAACCCTAAAACAGTAGAAGTCTTTATTGATTTTCTTTAGAAAATAAATTTTAGAGCCCCCAACAAATGTGGCTTTATATTAAACTGTATAACGTTCAAAAATTTTCAGATAATTAAAAACAATCACATTTAGATATTTCAACAGCTGCCAATCATTACAACACTTTTATGTTTTACCAAACCAAGAGCAAACTGAACAATCTGTTTGGAAAACTGTTAGGTTTGCTCCAAAAGAATACGACACCTTCAAGCACTTCTTAACGGTGCACAATGAAAGTTTGCAGTGCGCAATTAAAATCCACAATGCAATAACAGTTTAAGGAAGAATATTACATTGCGAAATGTGAATTTTTATACTTATTGGTGCAAATTGTTTGTCTCTGTGACTTTTATTACATTCCCCCACAAATGTTTAAAGTTTGCACTCATATTGAAAAATGTGTTGTACGTTTTAATGGCATGTCAAAAGTTTAACGCTTAAGCGAACCAAATAATGTTTAAATCAGCAGTGCCCATGCTTAAAGGGATACTGTCATGGGAAAAAGCAGAAGTCACATGACCAGGGGCAGCTGGGATATTGACAACATGTCTAGCCCCATGTCAGATTTCAAAATTGAATATAAAAAAAATCTGTTTGCTCTTTTAAAAAATGGATTCCAGTGCAGAATTCTGCTGGAGTAGCACTATTAACTGATGCGTTTTGAAAAAAATATGTTTTCCGATGACAGGATCCCTGTAACTAATGTGGGGTCTACTTTTAGTGATGTTGTCCCATTATGCTCTACATCTATATAGTAAAAGCATTGTTCTGTGGATTCTGTTCCATGGAAAATATTACTTAAATATTGATTTATGAGTAAATGTATATTTTTATATTTAAACATCTATTTCTTATGTAACCTTAACATAATCAATCTGAATGAAAAGCATGAAACAGGAGGGTGATTTAGACAAGCAGTTTGATGACAGCGGGGCTCATTTATAAACTTTGTGCAGCACAAAATGATTCTCACATTGAAAATATTTGCCCTGTGCATGGTTATATTTATAAAAAATATTTATATTTTAAACAGATTTGCGAATTTTTATTCGTACTGCGAATGTCTATAAGGACTTTTTAAATATGGTATAATCACAAATTGCAAATATTTATGCACACTGCATTTGAGTTAAGCCAGAACTTTGGTGGCGGAGACAATATTCACAAAACTCTTTTCGCAAATTGAATTGATCGTCAGCGATATTTTCGTGCACAATGACCTCACACAGTCGCACACACCCATCTCATGCGCGAATATTTTTGTGCAATTCACCAAAAATGTAAAGACAGGACAGCACTGCAATATTTGCGCATTCAAGAAAAAATGTAGGCAACACAACCATTTGCAAATAAATGTGAGCTGCACAAACTTTATAAATGACCTCCTGGGTCTTGAGATCTACAGATCACCAGCTAAAGGTCTACTGGTAGATCCCAATCTACCTTTTGGACACCCGTGGTTAAAATGCTTTAGCATTTCAGATCTGTAAAGAGCAGGTTTCAGCATGGCTTTAAACCATGGCTTAAACCCTGCTTTTTTTTTTTTAATTACTGAGAATTGTGTAGGACAGACGTAATGAAAAGAGATGAAGGATTTTTTTGTTTGTGCTGCCCAGCAGAGGTAGAAAAGACAGAAAGAAAAGAAAAAAAAGTGCTGCCCTCCACAGATATCTCAGAAAATAACATTTGAGCAACATGACTCTGTTACATCACCCCATTATATTTTTCTTAAAAAAATACATTGATACATATATCATTACTGAAAAATATTTTTATTTTGTAGGGTTTTGGAGCATGGATATATTAAATCTAGAATGTATTATTAAAGTAGAACTGGATGTATTCACAGAGCTGACACAATACAAACTAGTAGAATATAGGGGAATCTGCGCTCAGCCCAACAATGGTTATGCAGTGAATGCCTCAATCCTCTTGTATGGATGTACCGTGCATCCAAAGGTATCAATCTTAGTAGAAAGTAAAAGGAGAGCACTCAAAATTGCAGATTTAACTGCTTTTGCTTATTTATTCTGTGAAACACAACATGTTTCGGGCCCAAGAAAGCCCTTTCTCAAGTGTAACACACACAGATACACAGTGATCATTTAAACACACCCATTCTGCCAATTAAATCCCCACATCCAATCTGATGTGGTATGCAAATTCTCAAAAAGTTCAGTGTTGTATCCACAGGTGATTCAAGTGCAATCCACAAATCTTCAGGTGATTATGTACTCTTTAAAGTTAGTGTCCAGTCATAAAAATTATACAAATATAAAAAAATACATTGTATACATTATTAAGTGCCAAATTGTCAAGTCAAATCGAGACAATGTAGAGAAACAGCCAAATACATTCTAGTATTAGATACATTGTATCAATGAGTACTTTAATTTCACCAACCTGTTAAAAACAAAATTAGATACAAAATGTAAAGGTAAAAGTGATAATACCATCTAAAACTACCCTTAGAAAAAGGCTAAAATACTTGAGACAATTAAAAAACTTTAGAACAATAAAATCTTACCCTGTTAAAGTAGTTATTTCTGCATTAACTTTTCTCACAACTTCAAGGTCTGTAAAGTAAAGGAGTCAAGGTATTAATTTTAATTTTACAAGTAAGGTTTCAGACTCCAAGAATCATTGAGACCATCAGGGATAAGTGTACCTAGCTTCTTGATCCATTTGCCTTCTTTCTGTAAAAGTCTTTTCAGTCTATTGTCTCCTCTACTATCAATGGGAGCTTCATCTATAACGCACCAGCGCAGTTGCATAGGATTATGCTTACATTCAAAAAAGTGCCTTGAAACAGACGTATCTGTCGGTGTATTAGCCTTAAAGTTCCTGATATTGCCTTTGTGCTCCTGAATTCTCAGTTTAACTTCCCTGGATGTCTGACCTACGTATCCTAAGCCACATGGGCATTTAAGTAAATAAACGACATGATTGGATTTACACGTAGCATATGTTTTTATATTAATTTCATAACCATTTTTTGGGTGGTTGATTTTACTGCCTTTTATTATAGCGGCACAACAGTTGCACCCCAAACAAGGATAGGTTCCTATCTTCTTCTTACCCTGAAAAGAGTTTTCTTTTTGCATGTATCAGATGGGCATAACAAATCTTTAAGGATACGACCTCGCTTATAGCAAAAAAGGGGGGGTGTCTTAAACAATTGACCAAATTGTCTGTCTGTTTGTATCAGTGGCCAGAACCTTTTAAGAATCTTCTCCATTTTCTGACTATTAGAGTTAAAAGTTGAAACGAAGGTAAGTTTTTGGTCTCCAAAATCTTTTGGTTTGTGACATAATAAGTTTTTACGGGGAATGACATCAACTTCCTCTATAGCTTTATTTATCAACTCATTTTTATAGCCTCTTTCTATAAAGCGTTTGGTTAATGTTGCCTTAGCTTCATCATATTTTTCAGGGCGCGAGGTTATTCTTTTAGCTCTAATAAACTGTCCTTTCGGAATCGCTCGTTTTACTTTAGGATTATGAAAACTTTGTATATGTAACAGGTTATTCTTATCAACGCTTTTCCTGTACAAATCAGTATTGAGCACACCATTTATTGAGCTAATTTTTACATCAAGGAAGTTAATTTCCGTATTGGAACATTCGTATGTAAATTTAATTGTTGCATGGCTTATATTAGCTTCTTCAATCATTTCCACAAGCAGATCTTTCGGACCATTCCAAAACAAAAGAATGTCGTCCACAAATCTGAAGTATGAAGAAATGTATTTACAAAATGGCTCTTTTTTTAAAAAGAATTTGTTCTCTAAATAATGTACAAATAAATTTGCATACGAGGGGGCAACTGTTGCCCCCATCGATGTGCCTTGAGTTTGCCAATAGAAGCCATTCTCAAACGTAAAATAATTTTTAGTTAATACCATATTGAGACAATCCAAAATAAAATATATTTTTTGATTTGGAAGATTGGTATCCAGTAGTATTTCTTCTATGCAATTCATTCCTTCAATATGCGGAATTGACGTGTATAAACTCTGGATATCAATCCCACATAGTATTGTCTCAGGTGGTAAAGTCCCAATATCTGCAAGTTTAGTCAGAAGTTCAGTAGTATCTTTTAAACATACATCTATTTTTCGCATTTCCTTCTGTAAGAAGGAGTCAACAAAGATAGACAGCGGCTCCAGTACTGAACCTATGCCTGAGACGATCGGTCGTCCAGGTGGATTAATAAGTGTTTTATGCACTTTAGGCAGTAGGTACAGTACTGGGACCCTAGGATATCTTGTGATCAAAAATTCCTTCTCGATATCGTCAATTATTGTATTAAGCCATGCATCTTCTACCATGCTGTCTATCTGTTTCTTAATACTAAGCGTAGGGTCATAATCAATTTTGGCATAATGGCCAGGAATATTCAGTTGTTTATAAACTTCACTGTTATAATCTTGTTTATTAAGCACTACAATGCTACCTCCCTTGTCAGCTTTACGGATAATAACATCATTATTCTGCTGGAGGGATTTAAGTGCAATACGTTCATTATACTTAAGATTAGATTTAGGCAGTTTATTTAAGTCCCACACTTTTTTCATTTCTGAGATAACAATACGTTCAAATGATTGAACAGCTTCATTCTGTATATCAGGAATCATCGTACTCGGCTTCTTCAGTTTATTAATCGGCCCCGTATTAGTGTTTTCTTGGAAGCACATTTTCAATTTAAGTTTCCTTGTGAATTTCAAAAAGTCAATTTCCCAATCTTCATTGTATGTATTATAGGTGGGGACAAACCCTAACCCTCTATTTAGCACCGCAAGTTCACTGGGTGATAGTTCATACGAAGAGAGATTAATAACCAAGTTATTTACCTTGGAGGTTGTCTGTCCCGTCTCGGGTAGTGATCCCTGTCGATCGGCGTCCTGGAGTTGGTGCGCTGTTTGGGCCTTACCACGTCTCCTCCCTCTGTGCGTGCGCCTAAAAAAGGATATTGTTGTACTCCGCTGCAGACTTCTTCTTCGCTACTAGTATACACGGCAGGATTGCGTCTCTCTCGCCATGAGGTCCTGGGGCGTCGCTGGCCTGACAGTCCGATCCTTTGGGGTCCCCCTTCGGAGCGCTGCCTCGTACGGTCCTGGCGCCAGGTATAGACTCGCTCTTTTGCGTAGTCCTCCTCATCCCGTGTAAACTTCGTCACTTTGCGTGCAAGTATGGTCTGACGTAATTTGTCGAGACTCTCATTATGGCGTTTCATTAGCCGTTCTGTCTCTTCAATGCCGACTTTAGTTGTTAGATCGGCTTTTTGTAGGTTAATCTGTTGCTTCAGATCTGTGAGTTTACAATGTGCACGTTCTATCATTAGCACCATTAAATCCAAGCTACATTTGTTGGTAATTTCATGCCATCTCTGCATTAATATGGGATCGTCTGTACACAAATTAGGGGTGATATCCAGGCGTAGGCCTCTAGGGATCTGCTTTGCTTTTACATATCGTATTAAAGTGCTCTGGTGTAACAAAAGACTTACTTCTTTTCTTTGTAAGTTGAACAGATCTTTTGCAGGATCTTTTATGAAGCACAGTTCCTTCTGTTCTTCTAAGTTCAATTCTGCCTCTGTTAGAATCCGTTGGATTTCACTTTCCGTATAGGCAAAGGTATGACAGTTTTCAGAGGATCTGTTAGTAGTCATCATGGAAAAAATTTCCAAATAGCGTTGCGGCGCAGAGACTTCGGTAAAGAATTCCAATAGAATATAGGGGAATCTGCGCTCAGCCCAACAATGGTTATGCAGTGAATGCCTCAATCCTCTTGTATGGATGTACCGTGCATCCAAAGGTATCAATCTTAGTAGAAAGTAAAAGGAGAGCACTCAAAATTGCAGATTTAACTGCTTTTGCTTATTTATTCTGTGAAACACAACATGTTTCGGGCCCAAGAAAGCCCTTTCTCAAGTGTAACACACACAGATACACAGTGATCATTTAAACACACCCATTCTGCCAATTAAATCCCCACATCCAATCTGATGTGGTATGCAAATTCTCAAAAAGTTCAGTGTTGTATCCACAGGTGATTCAAGTGCAATCCACAAATCTTCAGGTGATTATGTACTCTTTAAAGTTAGTGTCCAGTCATAAAAATTATACAAATATAAAAAAATACATTGTATACATTATTAAGTGCCAAATTGTCAAGTCAAATCGAGACAATGTAGAGAAACAGCCAAATACATTCTAGTATTAGATACATTGTATCAATGAGTACTTTAATTTCACCAACCTGTTAAAAACAAAATTAGATACAAAATGTAAAGGTAAAAGTGATAATACCATCTAAAACTACCCTTAGAAAAAGGCTAAAATACTTGAGACAATTAAAAAACTTTAGAACAATAAAATCTTACCCTGTTAAAGTAGTTATTTCTGCATTAACTTTTCTCACAACTTCAAGGTCTAGCTTCTTGATCTGCTTGTGGAAATGATTGAAGAAGCTAATATAAGCCATGCAACAATTAAATTTACATACGAATGTTCCAATACGGAAATTAACTTCCTTGATGTAAAAATTAGCTCAATAAATGGTGTGCTCAATACTGATTTGTACAGGAAAAGCGTTGATAAGAATAACCTGTTACATATACAAAGTTTTCATAATCCTAAAGTAAAACGAGCGATTCCGAAAGGACAGTTTATTAGAGCTAAAAGAATAACCTCGCGCCCTGAAAAATATGATGAAGCTAAGGCAACATTAACCAAACGCTTTATAGAAAGAGGCTATAAAAATGAGTTGATAAATAAAGCTATAGAGGAAGTTGATGTCATTCCCCGTAAAAACTTATTATGTCACAAACCAAAAGATTTTGGAGACCAAAAACTTACCTTCGTTTCAACTTTTAACTCTAATAGTCAGAAAATGGAGAAGATTCTTAAAAGGTTCTGGCCACTGATACAAACAGACAGACAATTTGGTCAATTGTTTAAGACACCCCCCCTTTTTTGCTATAAGCGAGGTCGTACCCTTAAAGATTTGTTATGCCCATCTGATACATGCAAAAAGAAAACTCTTTTTCAGGGTAAGAAGAAGATAGGAACCTATCCTTGTTTGGGGTGCAACTGTTGTGCCGCTATAATAAAAGGCAGTAAAATCAACCACCCAAAAAATGGTTATGAAATTAATATAAAAACATATGCTACGTGTAAATCCAATCATGTCGTTTATTTACTTAAATGCCCATGTGGCTTAGGATACGTAGGTCAGACATCCAGGGAAGTTAAACTGAGAATTCAGGAGCACAAAGGCAATATCAGGAACTTTAAGGCTAATACACCGACAGATACGTCTGTTTCAAGGCACTTTTTTGAATGTAAGCATAATCCTATGCAACTGCGCTGGTGCGTTATAGATGAAGCTCCCATTGATAGTAGAGGAGACAATAGACTGAAAAGACTTTTACAGAAAGAAGGCAAATGGATCAAGAAGCTAGGTACACTTATCCCTGATGGTCTCAATGATTCTTGGAGTCTGAAACCTTACTTGTAAAATTAAAATTAATACCTTGACTCCTTTACTTTACAGACCTTGAAGTTGTGAGAAAAGTTAATGCAGAAATAACTACTTTAACAGGGTAAGATTTTATTGTTCTAAAGTTTTTTAATTGTCTCAAGTATTTTAGCCTTTTTCTAAGGGTAGTTTTAGATGGTATTATCACTTTTACCTTTACATTTTGTATCTAATTTTGTTTTTAACAGGTTGGTGAAATTAAAGTACTCATTGATACAATGTATCTAATACTAGAATGTATTTGGCTGTTTCTCTACATTGTCTCGATTTGACTTGACAATTTGGCACTTAATAATGTATACAATGTATTTTTTTATATTTGTATAATTTTTATGACTGGACACTAACTTTAAAGAGTACATAATCACCTGAAGATTTGTGGATTGCACTTGAATCACCTGTGGATACAACACTGAACTTTTTGAGAATTTGCATACCACATCAGATTGGATGTGGGGATTTAATTGGCAGAATGGGTGTGTTTAAATGATCACTGTGTATCTGTGTGTGTTACACTTGAGAAAGGGCTTTCTTGGGCCCGAAACATGTTGTGTTTCACAGAATAAATAAGCAAAAGCAGTTAAATCTGCAATTTTGAGTGCTCTCCTTTTACTTTCTACTAAGACAATACAAACTAGACCAATAAGAAACATTTTTACAAGCACTGTTTACAAATACTTATGATGACAATTTATTATATTAATAGCAGTTAGTCATGTCAATTTATTATATTTAGAATATGTATTCATATAGAAGTGAAAATCACAGTATCCCAATATAGTAATTGAACATATGTGCTAAATAAAGTTCAGTTATACACATCTACCAAACAGCAGTAGCTTTTTAAAAAAATATACTACAAGTTGGAAAACTAAAGCAAAGACCAAATTGCTCACTATGGGCAACTGGGCTTGCACAATAAAGCACCTACTGTATATCATAAATGAATAAAAATATAATTTCCTCTGAAATTCCATCCTAACAGTTTTTCCTTTCCTTAGTTTTTCCTTTTCAGGCAGTTACATGAAAAGTTTACTTTTTGCTTTCTTGTGTTCATGAAAATATTTCAAATATGCTTAACAAATATCTCTGCTTTTCTACTACCCCTAGTGTAGCTTTCACAGAACCTGCAAAAGGAAGAAGAGCAGGTGGCCTTCCAGCAGCTCTTTCAAAACACCCCAAAGGTGACTTTTCAACACCATCCAACATTTGCTCAGAATCCAATGTGCCAATTCAAAATCAAGACTTTCTTCATCCTCACCAAGGGAATCTGGCATGTGCAGCAGAGATGATACTGCATCCATATGAAATTGGTGGAAGTCTGAAAATGCCACATAACCGAAAGGTACTTCGACGCAGCAGCAGTGTGATATCAAGATCTTCTGGCATGGATTGGGCAGACAAGAAAATATCTTCCGTAAGCTTGTGTCTGGATAGCACAGAGACAAGTCTAAGAAGCAGATCTGAGAAACGAGTTGAGATCCCATTGGTTAAAACGATATCCAAAAGTTGTTCTCAGAATTCTGTGAATTCCATCAGTGAAAGCAAAAGGTTCACAGCTACTGGGTCTATACAAAAGGTACAGAAGCAGTCAAGATCATTGCCTTTGTTGAAACTAGATGCCAGCAACTGGAGATGTCGGGGTCCCTTTAGCTACTGCTTCCAAAACAAGGGGAATAACGGTGATGAAGAAGATGAAGACTGTGAAGCGGCTGACAATGGAAATAATAATAAGACAAAGGAGAATTCATGTGTGTATATATCACAAACACCAGCTGAAACGCAGAAAGTGAGTGATCTGCTTTTATCCCCAGAATGCAAGAAAAAAGAACTTGAATCGCCCACAGTCACCAAAAACACTACTGGTAAACAAGATATTGATGTTACTGCTAGACAAGCTGAAATGAATTACCATGACATGGACTTTGAGGAAAAAATTGCAAGAATAAATGCACTAAAAGAAAAAGTTTATGCAATACCTGATGGATTTCATGCTGCTCAGAAAGATGCAAATGAGTTACTCTACCTAATACGATCAAATGTTGGAAAAGGGGAAGATGCACGTGTAGAAATGTATGATCTCGAGCTTTCTCAGTATAAACAACGCTTATCCATAGAATCGAGAGAATTAGGAAGTGCCTGCCGGAAAATGGCCTCCGCTGACAAGGGCCCAGAGGAAATGTTGTTAGCTATGAATTCAAGTTTTCAAATTCTCTGTTGTTTAACAGAGGCCTGCATGCAACTAGTTAACACAATGAACTCTGAAATGCAGCAGCAAGAAATTGTAGCTAAAATAGATGAGGTAATATTAAACTATATCTGTCTATTGAAGGCAGCAGAATTAACATCGGCCAAGATGTTTAATGATCCCAGCGTTAAGGTTCTGGCACGTCAATCAAGTACTATGGCTGCAGTTGTAAGCACACTAACACGTTCTCTTAAAATGCTTTTAAACAAGTAATTTAAATAAGTCACTTCATAAACCACCTTTATAAAGCCATACATACACTTTTACTTAACATATGTAAAGACCAGTGTAAATTCCATCCCATTTCATCCCTTTCAACCATCTTTTAAAGACTATTATATTGGGTTACTTTTTCAGGCAGAAACCTGGTTCATGATCACATCCTTTCAATTCAAAAATTATTCAGGAGCCTAATGAACCATGGGTGTTACCCGTTAAAGAATTACAGGTGCATTGTCAACTTTCTAAATCATCTGCATCTTCCTCTTTTCCTCGGACCCCAATCATGTAGGAGATAAGAAATGGAATCAGTATGTACATAGACAATATTTAATATTTTAAATTATAATTTTTAAGAGCTGAAAATTATGACATGTTTCGATTCCAAGAGGGTATTATGATTTATTAGAGAATATATATATACACATATATATATATATATATATATATATATATATATATATATATATATATATATATATATATATATATATATATATATAATAAAAACTTTTTTTGGTTCATGCCATGCTGTTGTGAAGTTCTTTACCTATAAACAAATAAAAGTACAAGTGTATACAGAACAAGACATACTTGTAAACCTAGAAAGTGATAATTCACTAGTGTAGAAGAAACAAAACATTCAAGTAAAATGGTTTATAACAGTGATTTTCATATGCATACTTTTTTTAAACTTTACTAAGCGGCAGATTTATCAAGGGACGAATTTCGAAGTGAAAAAAACTATAAAATATGACCATTGAATAGGCTAGTCCAACATTCGAAGTTGAAGGATTTTTAAGATTGTACAATCGTACTACGATCGTACTTCGAATCGAACCATTTAATCGTACGATCGTACGATTTTACAAAAAAATCCTTCGACTTCTCAAAACTTACCCAGATACTAGCTTTACGTTCTAGGAGGTCCCCATAGGCTAACATAGCAATTCGGCAGGTTTAAGGCGGTGAAGTGTCGAAGTCTAAGTTTTTTAAGAGACAGTACTTTGATTTTTGAATAATCAAAGCATTTTCACTTCGAATTGAAGTCGAAGTCCGATTTGGCCTTTTCGATGGTCGAAGTACCCAAAAATTACTTTGAAATTCGAAGTTTTTGAATTCGAAAATTCACTTCAAATTCACTTCGACCCTTAGTAAATGTGCCCCTTAATTCTAAAATACCCAAAATTGCACTGAATGTTATTCCTGACTGGTTTTGTTGTGGACACATATTATTTGCCTTATCTCAATTACTCTGGTAATTTATCCTGCTAGGTCTATGGCACATGGAATCTTTTAATCACTCGTCTTTGTAGCAGCAATATTTTTATGATCTCTAAACTAAGATCCATCTGGTTTATTGGTTCCTAAAATAACAGATATTCATGATCTGCCCCAAAGCCCTACAAAAAGAACTAGAGATATTTTGATAAAAATAGAACTTTTTTAAGTTGCACTGCGAAATATGCTGGCGCTATTTAAATAAATGTTAATAATAATAATGTTAATAAGTAGCGGTTATGTGAACCTTATTTGTATGTACTATATGCATAAGGCATGTTGTTACAGACTCTGCTGGGATGGTCACTGGTCCAGTAACCAGTAGCACAATAAATAAAAAAAGCTTGACATCGTATTTTACTATAACTGCACTATACCTAACTCACAGTAATATAACTTCTCAACGTATGAAAGGGCAAATACTGAAATTTTAGTTTTATGTTTTCATATGTCAGCTTGTATGAAGGCAGTATATTATTTACCAGATGTTTCCATTTTAATATAGAATGGCTTCTTAAATCCCATCCCATTCATTAGGATGGTTTTCCTTGAAAAATATCAACACTTTCAACAAATTATGGCATACAACTTTCATGGTTGCCATTTCTACTACATCAAAGAGAATGCTGTGCATGACAGAAAACGGTGACCATCAATTACTTGCCAAGATTTCGGAATGTACGGACAGGACCACAACATAGCGACCAATGATTTAAGACTTACCCCATCTGTGGCAGTTTTCATTGAACTTATGGCCCAGGAAGAATAACCTTAGGGGTTAAATATTTATATCTATGCTGTATATACCCTACCAGATTGTAAGTGAATCACCAAGTAACGATAGATTCAGTAAGTAAACCTATAACCACGGCTTCCGTCTAGTGAAGCAATATAATCAAACAATAGAGGTGGTGGTTTATAATAGGTCCAATCCACAGAACTTTACTGCAAAACTCAAGTGCTTCATTGTGTCAAGGCATGTTTAGAACTGGGCTCTTTCTCAAGTGATAACAACAGTATGTCTCCAGTACTTATTAAAGGGTAAACTCCACCCCTAATTAGTGGTAATTAGGTAACATCCCCCACCCCCACACCTTTGTAGTAAAAAACAAGTGAAGTAGAACACTGGGAATCCCAAATAGCCATTACCCTGGGGGTACATTTTAAAGGGCCTAGCCCTTGGGGGTCCAAGAGATTAAAAATCCAATCAGTTCATTTTGAAAATCCAAAGATTAACGTGAGTAAATGTCCAATAGCCTTGCAAGTCCTGAAGGCAATAGATGACCCCAGCATTGCTCCAAGAGCCTGCCGAGAGCTCCAAAAATGCTTCACAACAGAAAAAATTACATCTGTGATACATAACATATCTATATACAAATACATATCTAATTTATAGACGAAGTATGTACTGCCAGTAATTAAGTCTTACCCTTTTGTAGAAACATTCATAGTTTTCAATTGTTCTGTAATTTCTATGGCAGCATTAATATCTGGAGAGAAAAAGAATTCATAGTTAAATGTTAGAAAAAGTTTGTCTTAATTCACAGGAAACTGCTAACGCTCCAATATTCGTTTAAACCATCTGGTTGTAGGCTGATAAGCTTTCTTATCCATATGGTTTCTTGCTATAACAATAACCAGGTAAAATCCCCACCTCGCATCGGTTTTAGCACTACTTCTAACACTTGCCATTTTAGTTGTGACTGGCTATGTTTGTCGGAGAAGAAGACCCGTGCCACTGAAGTGTCAGTTTGTGTGCCGGCGTTAAAATTACAGATATCTGATTTGTGTTCTTTGATTCTCTCCTTCACAGAACGTGAAGTTTGGCCTACACAGACCATCCCACAGGGACATTTTAAAAGGTATATTACACCGGCTGTTTCACAAGTTGCATAGTAATTTAGTGGTAGTTTTTTACCATTGATAGGGTGGTTCACCACTTCCCCTTTAATGATGGCGAAACAACAAATACATCCAAGTCAAGGAAAGGTCCCTTTCTTAGGTTTGCCTTTAAATAATGTTGTAAATTTAGTGATTTTTCTTGTTTTTGCTGGGCAAAGTTTATCCCTAAGCATCTGTCCCCTAGTGTAACAGAACATGGGTGTATTCGTACATATATGTCGTAATGACTTGTCCTGTTGTAAGATGGGCCAGAATCGTTTCAATTTGGTGACTCATATGTGTATATTTACTTACAAACAGGGTACTGGTCCTCTCTTTTAGTTTAGGTTTCTGAGTAATTAGTGACTCTCTAGGTAGCATGCCAACTTCCGCTGCAATTTTAGACAAATGTTTTTTATCTTATATCCTTTTTCCTTGAATCTCTTTGTAAGGGGGCCTACAGCTTCCCAGTAACGCTTATCATCTGAAGCTATTCTTCTAGCTCTTAAAAAGTGCCCCTTGGGTATTGCTTTGATAAACTTAGGGTTGTGAAAGCTGGAAGAATGTAGCAAGCTGTTGCGATCAGTTGCTTTCCGATACAAGTAGGTTACAATCTTTCCTTCTTTCAAAGTAAGTTTCACATCCAAGAAATTAAGTGACTCACTTGACACTTCGGTAGTGAACTTAATTGTTGGATGTTTTTCATTTGCTAGTTCAAGCATGTTATGAAATACAGATATATCCCCTTGCCACACAACCAGGACATCATCCACATACCGAGCATAGAGCATCATGTGTTTTTTGTAACTCTGTAAGGAAAAATTTTCTCTCTAGTTTATGGACAAATAAATTGGCAAAGGAGGGAGCGACTGCAGCCCCCATTGATGTGCCCTGGCACTGCCAATAATATTTGCCCATAAATCTAAAGTAGTTGCATTTTAAAACCAGAGTAAGACAATCAATTAAAAAGTAAACCATGTGGTCCTAGGGTATGGAAGTGTAGAGGCTGACTATTTCAATGCTACATAAGTGGCAATTTGTTGGTGTGTAACAGGTCATTTGTATCCTTAAAGGGGAAGGAAACCTAGTAGGCGCAAAAACCCTCCCCTCCTCTCGTGTGTTGCCCACACTCCCTCCTCCCCCCTGGCCTACCCGTCCCGCTGGGCAAATGCCCCTAATTTGTTACTTACCCTTCTGCGCAGGTCCAATCCAGGGAGTTCACAGACAACATCTTCTTCCACGCGATCTTCTTCCTGCTTTGACCGGCGCATGCGCAGTAGGAGCATTTCGCTGGTACGATCTACTGCGCATGCGCCAAAAGTCTTTTGGCGCATGCGCAGTAGATCCGTAGCGGCGGAATGATCCTACTGCGCATGCGCCAAAACGCCGTTCAAAGCAGGAAGAAGATCGCGTGGAAATGTCGTCGGTGAACTCCTTGGACTGGACCTGCGCAGAAGGGTAAGTAACAAGTTAGGGGCATTTGCCCAGCGGGACGGGTAGGCCAGGGGGGAGGAGGGAGGGTGGGCAACACACGGGAGGGGGGGGAGGGTTTTTGCGCCAACTAAGTTTCCTTCCCCTTTAAGGCAACAAGGAATATTAGTTGCTAGGGGTTGGAGATAATGATCAACAAATTTGGATAAAGGCTCTAACACTGAGCCTATGCCTGCAACATTTTACCCGGTTATTGTTACAGCAAGAAACCATATGGATAAGAAAGCTTAACAACCTACAACTAGATGGTTTAAACGAATATTGGAGCATTAGCAGTTTCCTGTGAATTAAGACAAACTTTTTCTAACATTTAACTATGAACTCTTTTTCTCTCCAGATATTAATGCTGCCATATAAATTACAGTACAATTGAAAACTATGAATGTTTCTACAAAAGGGTAAGACTTAATTACTGGCAGTAATTACTATATCTATAAATTAGACATGTATTTTACGGCAATGTTATGTATCACAGATGTAATTTATTCTGTTTTATTTATTCAATTTTGGAGCTCTCGGCAGGCTCTTGGAGCAATGCTGGGGTCATCTATTGCCTTCAGGACTTGAAAGGCTATTGGACATATACTCACGTTAATCTTTGGACTTTCACAATGAACTGATTGGACTTTTAATCTCTTGGACCCCCAAGGACTAGGCCCTTAAAATGTACCCCCAGGGCAATGGCTATTTGGAAATCCCAGTGTTCTACTTCACTTGTTTTTTACTACAAAGGTGTGGGGGTGGGGGATGTTACCTAGTTACCACTAATTAGGGGTGGAGTTTACCTTTTAAGTAAGTACTGGAGACATACTGTTGTTATCACTTGAGAAAGAGCCCAGCTCAAAACATGTCATGACACAATAAAGCAGTAAAATTCTGTGCATTGGACCTATTATTAACCACCACCTCTATTGTTAGATAGTAAGTGAATATACAGGTCTTCAGTAGCCCCTCTCATTCTTCATCACTAATCTAGAGTGCTCCCTATTACAGTATGCATTGCTTGTGGTAGATCTGTGCATACTCTACCTATACCTGCTTCTTGCATTTGTAAAAGAGAGGGTGCAAACACATCTGATACAATCAATGCAGGACCTCCTGATGCCCCCTATACCTTCTTGGCCAGAGGGGAAGTTGCAGCTCAGGGAGGGGGGCTTCTGTGGGCCACTTTGCATCTGGAGGCCCAGGGGGCCCTAGGCCCCCCAGTCCGGCGCTGTTAACACCCCAAAAAAAGCAATGTTCAATATATTAATTGACAGATGTAACCCAACAAGCATACTGTACTACATGGTCTGGGTTTTTCTGTTAGCACAGTGTCTCATTCGAGCAAGAGAGGCTTTAAAATGGCAGTTTCAATATGGAATTATGCAATGGCACATACTCTTTTTTAATATGGGCTGTTTTCAAGTGATATGGTTTTATATAAACCTGCAGTGTTCAGGTTGTAGTTTTCCACTTAAAGATGCAGAATCTTTTCATAGAAGAAAGATACAATAACATAACAGGGTCTTAACTATGGGTAGACAGAAGAGGGTGTCTACCTTAGTCTGGTGTCCAGGGGCGATCCTGGCCCCTCCGCCGCCTGAGGCAGCAGCAGTTGCTGCTGCCCCCCCTCCCCCGGAAATTCTCTCTTAAAGTACCAGGAGCAGCATTTTTGCTGCCCCTGGTACATAGTGGGGCGCTGCCGCCTGAGGCGACAGCCTCAACTTGCCTCATTGGCGAAGCACCCCTGCTGGTGTCTACCTTAATCCAGTGCACACCACCTGCTACATGCTGCCTTTGTATAGTAGCTGCAACTTTTTCACAAATGGCTGCTATTCACAAGCTGATGCAGAAATTGAAATCCCCTTAATGGAGAACTAAAGATTAGTTTAGTAGGCTAGAAATGTTGTACATTCCGTTTTGGGGTTCTGCACCAGCCCAAGGCGACCCTAACGGGGAAGATCTGTACCTCCAAAGATGCCCCAGTAGCTCCCATCTTTTTTTTGCTGATTCGCTGCACATGCTCTGTGCTCCTGTCACTTACTGAGCTTAGGGAACCACTCAACATATATTGTACACATAAAATATAATTGTCAAAATATAAGGCTCATTAGTAATTAATACAGATAATTATTACATGGCAGCACAGAAACCAGTGCAACTAGCATCAGAATTTAATAATCAGTCTTGTAGCCTCAGCTTATATGACAAATCTCATTTTCTGCTTGATAATTTGCAACGACCCCTAAGCTTAGCTGCTCAGAGCCCACCAAGCATGTGAGTGTCACAGACACTTTCCAAGATGGTGTTCCCCTGTGACAAGTACTTTGGGTTGGTGAAATAAGTTCAGTATGTAAAATAAGGCATTGCGCTGCGAAATATGCTAGCGCTATATAAATAAATGTTAATAATAATAATATTTTTAGGGTTCGATTCTCCTTTAAAAAAACAGGACAGAAGTTCAATTGTGGGTTAAAAGAATGATGTTTTTTTTCCAGTTTTCTGCACTTGATCATATCAAATGAGCCATGTAAAATAAATTCACAATTTAATACGGTACACAGATTTTATTAAGCATTCCATCTGATAAATTAGAGTTCTTATCAAAGAAACATTTTCACAATATGGGAACCTTATTTTTTTATAAAACTAATGTCACTATTAGATGTCATACATCATATACGGCGTTTCCCCAAAGTGATGCATGTAATATGGTTGCAGTGCTTAAAGGGTATTTATCTCGAAAAGGTAAAATTGAATATAAGCTTCATTTCACTAAAATAAAACACTTTCTACATATACAGTAATCAATTAAAATGTCTGAACACGGAGAAACAGGATTTACATCAGAGATGGTTATTTTGAAAGAGTGAGTTCTAATTCATAGTTTACAACCCCCCAAAGGATGTATTCGATCTGTCAATCAAGAACTGACTTCACCTACTATAGAGAGATAGGTTGTTCAAAAGGACAGGGTGAAAAGTAACATGATTATTTCATAAATGGTACACAATTGATAATTGATTATATTTAGAAAGTTTCTTATTTCAGTGAGATTAAACTTGTATTATATTTAAGTTTTTGCAATAGATCCCCCTTTAAAGGAGAACTAAACTCTAAAAACGCATATAGCTGGAAATGCCATATTTTATATATTGAACTTGCCTAAAGGTTCAGCAGGAGTTTCCCTTCTTGAATATTGTTAGGCATGTCTCTGACATGCACCTGATCAGGGGGCTTTGAGTCGATATTGAGAAGCTGAGCTTTCCATACACATTGTGTGACAGGATTGCAAATATTCACAGTTCACATATTTATGGTGTTTAATTGTGCTTTATGCACACTCTGATGTCACGCAAAAATGAACACTTTCATTCATTTATGCACAATCAGACTGCAATTGCTTCCAATCCACAACTGCACAGGTTTGATTTATCAAACGAAATTGTGTAGAATGCAAATCTGGCACTGCTGGAATTACACTAGAATTGTTAGGGAAATTGCGGCATTATAAGCAAATCAGAAGGGGAACTGAATCCAAAATAGTACTATTCTATATGACCCCTATATTTTACAGGCCTAATAGTTCCTGGGTATGGCTACATTTCAATCCTTTACATTTAAATTTGCAACACTATGAATCAACATAAATAAAAAAAAATATATGAGAGGGTAAGGGGGGCCAGAACTTCTGTACTATTTGTTAGTGTCAAAATTCAGGCATCTCCTAAAGATGAATTTCAGTTTGAGGCCAAATGTGCTCTAACTATTAGCACTGATATACACTTATAGGAAAAATAGAATTTCCTCATTTAGAGGCATTTTATGCCATTTTTAGGCATTTATTCTGATAGTTTTTCTGTTAATTCTTTGTTTATAATCAGGTTGTAAATCTCCTGCACCACTTTACATACAGTACCTCCCAACATTTTGGAAATGAAAAGAGGGACAAAAAAAATTGGCTAGCATAGCGCGTGAAATCTTTGACCGTGCCCATTTGTGTGCACCCTCTAATTACCATGTTCAGCTTACAAAATTTGGCAGGTTATGAAAGTTTGAACATATTTCTGTGTTTTTTTCAGTTATTACAGTTTTGCTAATGGAGGTGAATTGCCCTTTAAGTTGTCTCAAAATTGTTACCTTAGCTGCACCTGGTGGCTGTTCTGGGCTCTCTGCCAAAAGCCAATTAAGTTAGAAACTGTGTTTCATTTTCTGGCTGTTCAGTGCAGAGAAAGTTGGGACTTTTCAGTAGAAACACAGGACTACGGGTTGAGCTGTCAAAAACGGGACTGTCCCACTGAAAACAGGACAGTTGGGAGGGATGACTTTAGACCCTGCCAGAAAACCCTTTTTTATCTCGGTAGGACAAATGTATTGGTACTGTTAGATATATGCTGTGTACTCAAGGTATAAAATTCTTCACACTGCTCAAATATGTTTATGACTTATCTGCTACAAATTCATATACATATGAATATGTTTCATTCAGTGGTTATACTTTACTCTACATACAACTCTGACAGTCTCTGAAAGGTAAGTCTTGCCCAAATATTAAAGATGTTTTGTCTCTAAACAGAACATGTCACAGTATCCTTTGCTTCAGATCAGCTTATGCATGTACAGAAGTGGCAACGGGTCCTGTCACCAATGAATTGGAATGATATCTGGATTGCCTGTAAAAAAACAATCCTCTGTAAATAAGGTGACAGTCTTTCAAACATTTGCTGACAAGATGATTAATGACCCCACATTGTAAACATGGGCTGAATGCAACTTTCCTTTGCTTGCTTTATTTCATAAACTTTTCATGGGACTCTCTCTCTCAAGTATATATATTGTACGTTTTACAATTGTACATTCAGACATTTTTATTTAACCCCTTCACAGCCAGCAGAATTTTACACTGCATATGCGTTTATGGCTAGAGGATTAATGAACATTTTGGACTCCAACGCATCCAAAATCTGCCTCAATTTATGTGTAATTCCACTTTTGTTATAAGTTATAGGACTCTAAATTCTATTTTTTACATTTTTATTATGGAGATACCTACTGTTATATTGTATTGCCAATGTCCCACACAAAATGTCATACAGTATGTGCCCAGCTGGTAGTGAAACAATGTACACCTGTTTGCACTTTTATTAGGTTCAGAGTGAGATGGCATTGATCTCCCAGGTGGAGATTGTTAGGAGAAAATTTTCCTGCTATACTGTGTAGTTAGGAATCATCAGAATACAGATGGTATTTAAAGCCAAATAAGTGGATAAGATCTCCCAAAGACCAAGGGGCAAATTCACTAAGATTCGTAGTTGCGCCAGCGTTTTTTGGGACTTAGAAAATTTTTTAACTTTTTTTGAAGCAATCCCTATCTACTCTATTGCACTTCGCCTGGTCTGAGGTGGCGAAGGAAGTCTGGCGTAAAAGTAGCGTTCAGAAAAATTTGCGCGTCAGTGAATTTGCGTAGTTACGTCCGTTGCGCAAATTCGCCAGGTGTAAGGGTGCAAAGTAACACTAGCAAATTTACGCCAGCGTCCGTTAGTGAATCGGCGAATTAACGAAAATGCGCTATGCTAGCGAATTAACGCTAGCGTTAGGCGCTTCGTCCTTTAGTGAATTTGTTCCCAAGTGTATAGGGAGAATAAAACAAACCAAGTACAGAACCTTGTGGCACCCTTACATTAAGTGGGATTGGTGACGACATTTTGTTTGCATAAGAGACAGAGAAAGATCAGTTAGGTAAGTAAGAAAAGAGCTAAAATGAAGCCTTGTTATGGATACCCAGTGTATGCAGAATTTGTATAAGAAGGAAATCAACTGCATCAGAATGGACATGTGACCTGTGGTTTGGAGTAGAACATGATAAAGCTCTAGAGTAAGCTCAGCAGAACAATGTTTGTAGTAAAGTTGAGTATAATCCTAGTGTACACATACAGTATGATCACATGTATTTTTATATGCATTACCTAATCTGCTCCATAGGCTATTAAACAGTTTGCCGTTATTTGTTATAATCTCTGGGACATAATTAGCACCTGAGATTATTTAGGTATTAATCATTGCTTCTTTTTTTTTTTTTTTTTTTTTTTATATTTCTTTTTATTTTAATAAAGAAACAAGTATCAAAATACAGGAAAAAGCGGTGACTGGACAACCCAGTCCGCATTGCATGTTCAGTTGTAAATAAGCAAATATTCCTGAGTATAACATGAAATCCGGAAAAAAAAGGTTCTTTCCATTGTAGCAAAACACAATGACAAGCAATGTGAAGTGCTATGAGAGAACGAAAGATATGATACATATTACATAATACAAAACAAGCAATAACAATAAATAAAGTATAAACAAAACAAAACACAAAAAAAAAAGCTGTCTGAAACAAAGAATAAGGAGAAAAAGAGAAAGCATGGGTGAGCTGTGGCGGAGAGTACATTTGAACCCTCCGGGTCTACAAAGACATTAGGAGATACGCCCGAACAAAAAAAAAAAAAAAAATGTATTCGTTACGGATTCCTCTATAGGCTAGCCAAGGATTCCAGACTTTATTATGGCGCTTCAGTTTACCCGTACGGCAGCTAGTTAAGTGTTCAAGTACTAGGACAGAGTCCAATTTAACTTTTACCATTTGAACGTCTAGGAAAGGGGATTTCCAATTTTTAGCAATTATCTGCTTTGCGGCAGAAAATATATGTGTCACTAGAGTTCTGGTATATTTATTGCCCCCTGTAACAAATTATTAAGAAGGGCTTCCGCTGGATCTTTTCTTAAAGGAAGACCAGTGACATTAGTGATCATAGCATAGATTCTTATCCAGAATCTGGAGACCTTTGGGCATTCCCACCAGATATGCATAAAAGAACCAACTTGACCGCAGTTCCTGAAGCAAAGAGGCGATGAAGACGGGTACCATTTAGATAAGGTGGCGGGAACCAGGTACCACTGATGAAGCACTTTTTGGGAAGTCTCTTGAATCAGAACATTAATGGAACAATGCGTAGAGGCCGAGATAATGTCTAACCACGTGTCATCATCATAGCAGACCTTCAGGTCCCTTTCCCAGCGACGGACAAATGGCAAATCTCTAATGGCAGTCTGATGAGCCATATAGTGATATAGTGCAGAAATCGACTTTTTCTGAGGAAGAACCTGCAAGTACATAAGTTCAAATGGGGTTGGACGTGGAAAAATGTTTCCTTTCCAAATCGACTTTATGTAATGGCGAATTTGGAGATAATGGTAAGCCTCTTGAGAAGGCATATCATATTGATCCGAAAGCTGCTGAAGGGTAATTAAGGATGATTGCTTTAACAATGAGTAAATTGTAGTTAAACCGTGTTGCTCCCACCATTGAAAGGCTTGTCGAGAAAGTCCTGGCAGAAACTTCGGATTGGCAAAAAAACTGAGAGCAGGGCAGGAGGGAGATATCATATTGTAACGTGTCCGGAATCTCCGCCACAGCTCAATAGAATAAACAATAATTGGATTTGATAGAGTACGTATAGGGATAGAGTTTAGCCATAAGACATTCCTAGCATAGCTAGAGGTCAGTTCCTCCAATTCAATAGCAACCCACAACGGTGTATCTGGTCCCCCGTGCCATAAGGTCAACTGACTAAATTGCGCTGCTAAATGGTATAAATGAAGATGGGGTATACCTAAGCCACCCTTTTGTCTATTACGGGAGGCCACTGCAAAACTAAGACGGGCCCTCTTGTTGTCCCAAACAAATTTATTAAAGGACCTTTGTAGGTGTTCTATAATACCTCTGGGAGGGGCAACTGGGAGAGTCCTGAATAGATAAAGCAATAGAGGAAATGCAGCCATCTTCAGGGCATTCACTCTACCCAACCAGGACAATCTCAGTTTTGACCAAGAGGCAATCATGCCTAAGACTTTCTGGGAAACGCTTTTATAGTTACCTAAAGCGAGGGAGCCATAATCTGGGAAAAGATGAACCCCCAAATATTTTATGCTCCTCTTTTGCCATTTAAAGTGGAAATTTATCTCAAGTAGTTTTACTACATTACGGGGTAGAGTGAGGTTCAAAGCTTCCGTCTTAGTAGGGTTGATTTGGAGCCCCGAAAATGTGGCAAAGGTACCCAAGGTCTCGAAAAGGTGGGGAAGAGAAGTCATTGGGTGGGAAATTGTCATCAAAATATCATCGGCATATAGCATGCAGCGGTGATCGGTCTGTCCAGACTGAATACCCGATATTTTGGGGTGGCTGCGAATAGCTATGGCCAAGGGTTCGATGGCTAGGGCAAACAGCAGGGGTGACAAAGGGCAACCCTGCCGTGTGCCCCTACCAATCACAAACCGGTCCGAAAAGAAATCGCTATGATGAACCCAAGCTTTGGGAAAATCATAAAGAGCGGCTATAACCTTAATAAATGACGGGGGGAATCCATATTTGGTAAGTACAGTCATCAAAAATTTCCAGGAGATAGAGTCAAAAGCTTTTTCTAGGTCTATCGACAAGAGCATAGAAGGAATGTTTCTGGTTTTAGCTATACTAATTAAATTAGGGGCTCTACGAATATTATCAGAAACTTGTCTACCTGGAATGAACCCTGACTGGTCTTTGTGAATTATAGTGCGGAGAAATTTGTTTAGCCTGGAAGCCAAGATCTTAGCTAGCAATTTGATGTCTATGTTCAAAATGGAAATTGGTCTAAAATTTCTGCAATCTGTGGGGTCTTTGCCCGGTTTCGGAATCACTGCTATTTGCGCAGAGAGAGATTCAGGATCACAAACAGAGGTTCCTTGCAAGATGTTATTAAATAGCGTGTGGAGCTGAGGGATGAGTTTGGGGGCTAAAAGTTTATAATATTTGCTCGTTAAGCCGTCCGGCCCGGGTGATTTATTAAATTTTAAATTTCGAATAGCCAATTCAATTTCGGCAGGGTCAATAGGCTCAGATAGAGAGGTTATTTGTTCTAATGAAAGGAGTGGCAAATTAAGAGCATCCAAAAACCTATGCAATGATTGTGAGGGGGGGTCAGGTTGCTGAGAGTAGAGGGCCTGGTAAAAGTGGGCGAATTCCTCAACAATTTTTGATGGATTAGCTGTTAAGGAGCCGGTACGTGTGCGAATTTGAGTGAAAGAGGGACGCGAATATTTACCTTTCAAGTGTCTAGCTAGCATGGTATCAGCCTTATTAGATTTCTGGAAATATTTTTGTTTGATCCAATGTAATTTTTGAATTTCTTTTTCCGTTAGATGTAAATTAATTTCAGTTCTGAGAGTATCAATTTGTCTACGGAGGGAAATGTTAGCAGGGCAAGCTTTATGTTGGGACTCGAGGGATTGCAAAGTAGCCATTAGATGTTTCAATTTACGTTCCCTCTCCTTTTGCAGCCTAGATTTCAATTGGATAAACATCCCTCGGATATAAGCCTTATGGGCTGCCCACAGAGTAGATTGATTAATGTCGGGGGTGGTGTTGGCCAAATAATACCGGTCGAGTTCTGTGGATATAAAATCAACATTGGCTGAAGAAGACAGTAGGGAGTCATCTAATCTCCAGTGGAACACAGTCGGGACATTGACTAGGTTAGATAGGTTGAGTGTCACTATCGAGTGATCAGACCAAGGACAGGATTGAATTGTCGAATTAAGAAGTAGTGGTACAGTCGGTTTGCGTAACAAAAAGGTATCGATGCGGGAATGTGAGTTGTGAGGGGGAGAATAAAAAGTATAACCCTGTGTAACAGGATGGAGTTCCCTCCAAGCATCTACCCAAGAGAAATTGTCTAGCAATTTAGCAAAATGAAGCTTATCCTTTCTAGAATGACTTGGGACGGACGGGTACCTGTCCAGGGAGGGGTTGACTACCTCATTAAAGTCGCCTCCCAATAGTACCGAGCCCCTGCTTTCTTCATCCAATAGTGTAAAAAAATCTTTGTAAAAAGCAATGTGATTTTCGTTAGGGCCGTATACGACCGCCAATGTGACTAAATTATCCTGGAGTAGTCCAACAAGGATAAGATACCTGCCTTCAGGATCTACAATAGAGGACTGGAGATTGAAATTTAGGCGTTTGTGGAGACAAATGGCTACTCCCCTGTGTTTTCTATCTGCAGAGGCAAGGTAGAATTGGGGGTAAGAGTAATGGAGGTATTTCGGAGCCGAGCTTTTAGAGAAATGAGTCTCTTGGATAAACAGTATATCTGAACGCATTCTAAGGTAATGTCTCATGGCAAGGGATCTCTTAGAGGGAGAATTAAAACCTTTAACATTGTGGGTAATACAATTCAACGCCATTGTATTGGGAAGTGAAATAGCCTATCTTGCGCCCTGGCATGAAAGAAACCCATACATAAGAGTTGGTAGATGGTTAGACAGCATTCAACACAAACAAAAAAATATAAACTATTGGCAATAATGAAAAAAAGAACACCAAACATAGAATACAACATTATAATCTAGGTGCTATAAAAAAAGGTAAGCACCTAGAATTCCAAAAAAAAAGGCACCTAACCAATATCCCAAAAATCGGCAAGGATTAGGGTAGTGGGTAAGTTACCAGTGGGGGGGGGAGTTCCTGAAAGGACCAAAAATGGAAGCCAAAGGTCCATAAGGCAATATTGGTAAGAAGTTCAGTCTGCATAGTTACCAAACGCTCAGGTAGGCCTCTCCTTGTCGTTGTTCGGATTCTTCTGCCACAATGGAGAAATTGGCCTCTCGTGGTTGACAGTTCCAGGGGATGGAGGACGAGAGGACAGGTGAGGAGAGGCAGGCTTATGCAACCCCAGTTGAGTGAGAACTGAGTTGCCTTCTTGAACGGTCGTAACAGAGTAAGACCTGTTTTGATGCGAAAACAATAGCTTAAATGGATAACCCCATCGGTATTTGATTTGGTGCGTAATGAGAGAAGTAGTAATCGGCTTCATCAGCTTACGGCGTTGGATGGTGAGAGAAGCAAGATCCGCATACAAGGAAAATTTGTGGCCCTTGTAATCCAGGGTCGGAGCTGCGCGGGAAGCAGACATTATGGCCTCCTTCGTTTTATAATAGTGAAGTCGAGCGATGACGTCCTTGGGCGGACCGCCTTGTTGTTTGGGCCCAAGCGCTCGGTGCACCCTGTCAAGTAGTAGTTGGTCTTGGGGTAAGTCGGGAACCAGCGTCGCCAGGAGAGCAGGGATCTCCGTATGAAGGTCGGAAACGGAGTCAGGTAGGCCTCTAATCCGTATATTATTACGGCGCGATCTATTTTCTCCATCTTCAACACGGTCATGCAGGTCTGAGAGTTGGGCTTGCAGCTTTGTGATGGTCGACTCCTGTTTATTGAGCTTGCAGACTATCTCGTCCACTTTATCCTCAACAGCCGCAGTGCGATTACCCAACTCTTTAAGCTCCTGCGTCACATGTTCTGTAATTTTGTCCGCAACCAAAGCCAATTCCGCCTGTAAAAGCTGCTTGAATCGACCGATAAGGGCGGCATCCCCGGAGTATACTTGCGGGGCTCCTTGATCAGAGTCGGGTTGATCGGACTCCCACGCGGAGAGAGGAGAAGTATGTGGAGAAGAGGCCGCCGTGTCCGCCATTTTGCGCAAGGCCCGTTGCGGTGGAGAAGGCGAGACTGGTAGAGGTTTCCGCTTTGTAGTCGATTTTTTAGCCTTGAGATTCTTTGGCATGATATAGGAGAACACCCACCAGGAGATCCTCGTGAATTGCTCTTATGGGTGCTAAAGTTGTAGCTAGAGGAGTCCTACAGGAGCGGAGCGATGTAAAACACGTCTGTCTAGGTCCGCATCTCGGCCACGCCCCAATCATTGCTTCTTTTACTGGCTGGCACATTATTTCACTTCTAAATATATCTATCAGCACCATTACTTGGAAAAATGGATGATATACTTTAAAATAAACCATTTAATCTTAGAAGTTAATAAAAATATATTAGAAGTAAAAAAGTGTGCTATTTGTAGCACAGGAAGAGGGAGTCAGGTTATACGTAGCCAATCTACACAAATTCCACTCACTTCAGGACACCTGGAAAGTCCCTTCATCTAATTTTCTAACCAATAATTTATTGTGAATGATATGATGATATGATGATGAATTTGTATATATATATATATATATATATATATATATATATATATATATATATATATATATATAGATATATATAGATATATATATCTAGATAGATGTATATAGATAGATAGATAGATAGATAGATAGATAGATAGATAGATGATAGATAGATATATATATAGATAGATATACAATGTATATAGATAGATAGATAGATAGATAGATAGATAGATAGATATTGCAAAGAATAAACCCCAAGGGGGGGTAACAAAAAAGCAGACCAACCAGCTAGGGCAGGTAAGGGATCCGTTATCCGGAAACCCTTATCCAGAAAGCTCCCATAGACTCCATTTTATCCAAATAATCCAATTTTTAATAATATGATTTCCCCTTTCTCTGTAATATTAAAACAGTATCTTGTTCTTGATACGAACCTATTTGGTTTATTTAAAGTTTTCATGATTTTCTAGTAGACTGTGTGAAGATCCAAATAATGGTAAGATCCATTATCCGGCAAACCATAGGTCCCAAGTATTCTGGATTACAGGTCCCATAGTCACCAGTGTGACTCTCGCAGGCCTTTCTTAGATTCATTTGCCCACAGGGTTTTTCCCCTAAGAAAAGTCACAATGAGAAAACGTTGTGATGGTTTTTTTTTTCTCTTTCTAGGAGCTGTGGTGTAAATCACTTTGATTTCAGAAATATCTGTGTGCAGTGGATTAGAAACTAATACCAGAATTCATATTTAGACAAATGGAGGGTAAGAGTTGAAGTCAAAACAGGCCCTTACTGTACTGTGAGGTCTAACAATGTGGCTTCCATTTGCAAGACAATATGTTTTTTGGCTGTACAAGTCCAAATACATCTTTACAAAGGAGCACACTTGCTAGTAATGTACTCAGTGATGAGAGATCTCTTCACCGTTTGTTATCAACCACATTGTATGTTCTATAATTACACTTTTGGATCTATGTTTCGGTCTGGCACACATTCAAAATGCTTTTGTGAGCTCACTTCTAAAAGTCTCCTCATAGGTTTGCCCACAACTGCCAATCAGTTTTTACATTCAACTCATGCCTGACCAATTTTCAAAATGAATACATATATATATATATATATATATATATATATATATATATATATATATAGACTCACCCACCATACACCCACCACCAAACCACGCCCCTGTTGCAGGTGTGTGTGTTAATCATTAAGTGAACCTTCATTCAAATGACATGTGATTTTCAAAAAGCTTTTTGGTCTGTAAAAGAATACAAAACACACAATATTATATAAATAGTATAAAGTGCAACCTATAAAACCATTAAAATGTTAAAAAACATATAAAATATGTCATATAAATGTTAAGAACAATCGCGGTGGCAATAAATATCTGAAAATAGGCTAGAACGTAAAACCTAACTTACATAATAACTTCTATGTCTATTGTTACTATCTGTTATCAAGAAAAGGAGAAAAAGAGCAATATTCATTTAATCCCCGTGGGGCCACAGTATCCAATGTTTTCATCCAATAAACTTCTTTTTGTAGTAACATACGATCCCAATCACCACCCCTCCTCGGTTCAGGTACTAAATCAATGCCCATAAATCTCAAAGTGGGCAATCTATGACCTTTCAACAAAAAATGTTTAGATAGGGGAAGATCTGAATAACCCAACTCAAATGCTCTTTTAATAGAGGACCTATGATTACCCATTCTCTCTCTCAGAGTATTTTGAGTTTTACCCACATATGTTAAACCACAGGGGCAAGTTATAATATAAATGACATGTGTGGTTGTACAAGTGATACAATGTTTTATGTGAAATTATTTTCACTTGTCTGCTGATGTATCTTGATAAAGGTCCAAGGTGAGGACCGAAACGTCGATCAAATAAAGGATTAACTTTTCACAATAAATCCTGGTGTGCAGCAGCATTTTTCGTGAGTGAATATTGTAATCTCTGTATTGCACCCAGGTATGTAATTTCTTATGTGTGTGCCCTAACCTTCCATTGCATATATATATATATATATATATATATATATATATATATATATATATATATATATATATATATATAAAAGGGTTACATTTCTGACTCCATCAAAGAACAAACTGATTTTAAAGTAAATTACAAATGAAGTTGTTAAGCTAACATAAGACATCCTATTTTCAGTTGTTTTACTCCATAGGAATGTCATCTGAAAATATTACAGACACCATTTTATGATGGTATTATTTTTCTCAGTGGATAACAGCTGTTCTATAGCGTCTATCAACCAGCTGCTCTGAGTTTCAAGACAAAAAAGGCATTGGTGTTCTCTTCTAGTTTCAAGGTTGTAAGGTGAACTTCTCATAATAATTGTTTTTGCTGTAACATAAGAACAGACAAACACAAGGACACAATAACAAAAACCAAAAAAAGATCTAACTAGTAATTTGTAAAATTAAACATTTACTTTAGTAAAATGTGTTGTATGTGTTTTGTAAGAATTTCCAAAATGCCCAAACTCTATGGGGGGAATTGACAAAAGTGGAGATAAAATATAAGTGGAGATAAAATTGTTAGATTTCCCACCATATTCACAGACCTCTACATCTGAGAATTTGTATTTTAAACAGAACAGTTTCCAGATTTTGTCTTTCACACAACATTTTAAATGTCATTTTTCTGAATTTGTCTTCCAAAACCTGTCAGTCTAACTCTCTGCTGTACATTTTCCTCATACTAATAATTGTGCCCTTCAGAGAAGAGATTATCTGCCACTTTAAAAGCCAATATGGCACCTAGGCACATGTGTAATAGTGCAAGTTACCGGATTGGCTTCCAGTGAGAATGCGCATGCTCACTGATCAGCAAGATGGATGCTAGAAAGTGACACATCTTAATATTTGGCCAACACTGCTGGGCAGTTCTGTATTCTATGGATGATTGGGTGGGGGTGGGTGGGCTGTGTACTACCAGGATGGCAAATAAAGATCTATAATATATATATTTACTAAAAATGCTAACATACTGTAGGTGCCTATAATTAAGGGAATGCTTTCCCGAAACGCGTAAGGCAAGATTGTTACCCTAATGTTGCAATAAACCTCCTCAAATCCATCTGGAGTTATTGGTTAATTGGACTTAATAAATCAGCCCCCTAACTGTTCAGTCTAAATAGCATACTATCCACCCACCATTATACAATATATGAGATCTTGACATATAAATGCTGACATTTATGACAAAATACAGCCAAAGTTGCAGATGTGCAAAGATAGCCAGTCATTGCAAAGCTCTAAAGTGCCCCCCATTCAGTCTTTTCAAATGAACTGTGTGGAGGGACGGTAGGTCCAGGGTTTCCACAGCAACCTGTGTCAAGAGACACAGCATAATTGCACCTAAATTTTATATATTATTATTGAAACACCCATTATTTCCAATTCAGCGTTTCTATATAAACTGCACAGTTTATTTAATTTTTGGCACGGGGAATCCAACCCAAACGTGGAATCTTTAAATACCCTTGTCGCTGCTCACCGTTCAAGGCTAGTGGCCCAGGTGCTTTATGCCCCGGACCCTGCACTGGAATTCCATAATTAATCACGTCCATGTCTCTGAGGAAGTGCCTAGCCACGAAACTCGTCAGACCTCAGACGCTAGATGGTTACTCAGATGTTAAAATAAAAATATACCTTTTCTCCATATCCTGAGAGTGTGTGATTCTTCAAAGATACCGGTGTGCGCTGCTGCAAATCTTGGTGTAATTGCACCTAAAGAATCATCCACAGATGTCATTTTGATGCAGTGTTGGAAATAATGACATCCTGACACCAAGATCTGCTTATCGCAGATGTATATTGCACCAACACCGCTCCCTCTGGATGATGGCTTAATTAACAGGGCAACTCTCATCCAAAACTATTTAAAATCTTCTGTTGGTCCATACGAATTTACACAAGCAATTTGCGAAAACAACATATAAGACTCTTCCAGTAATGTTGACATTCCCATGTTAAGCTCCCCATAGACACGACGATTCTTCTTACCGAGCGACCGATTTTAGCAAAGTCCAACCGATCCTTCGAAATTATCGTGCGGTTAGTGGGATTCGAACGATCGTACATCTTGCGATTTTTCCTGACATCTGTCAGGAAATTGATCGGCCAAGTTAAAAAATCTTTGTCGGTCCCAGTGCAATCTATCTATGTTTGCAGGGCCAAGCAGGCAGCTCCCCTTTGTTTTCCTGGCAAATTGGTCTTTTTTAGTTGATGGTCAATTCGTATGATCGTACGATCGTTCCGAGAAAATCATGGTCTCACGATGAAGATCGGATCTTTTAAAAATCTCAACATCTATGGCCATCTTAAGTCTTTAGATCTATAATTGGATTAACGAAAGGAAAGCTGATGATGAACATGATTTCACACTGTAGTAAACATTTTTCTGTTTTTCTAAATAGCTCATTTACTCATAAAAAGAGATAACAGACAATGCTTACACCAGGGGATTAAGCAAGACAGTCTACGTTCAGTTTATTTAATGTTAACTAGGCAGTATGTGTATGAGCAGATAGAAAACAGTGCCATGTAGTTATGATTTTCCTTCACTGCATAAATACATTTATATATAGAAGGTGAGCTTCCAGATAAGCTATTATCTAGTAGAATTAAGTCAAAGGCAACTGGACATGGGTGGGCACATTTACTATGGGTCGAATATCGAGGGTTAATTAGCCCTCGATATTCGACCATCAAAGTAAAATCCTTCGACTTCAAATATCGAAGTCGAAGGATTTTAATCCATCAATCGAACGATTTTCCTTCGATCAGAAATTACTTAGAAAGCCTATGGGTACGGTCCCCATAGGCTAACATTGGTGCTCGGTAGGTTTTAGGTGGTGAAGTAGGCAGTCAAAGTTTTTTTAAAGAGACAGTACTTCGACTATCGAATGGTCGAATAGTCGAATGATTTTTAGTTCGAATAGTTCGATTCGAAGTTGAAGTAGCCAATTCGATGGTCGAAGTAGCCAAAAAAACTTCAAAATTCGAAGTTTTTTTTCATTCTAATCCTTCACTCGAGCTAAGTAAATGTGCCCCTAAGAGTTTTCTTGAAAATGCTTCACCACACATCCAAGTGACTTCTTCAGTTCAACTGAAGTGGTAGGGAATTCCCCAGCATTTAAACCCCTGAGGATAGTAAAGTTACAGATATCCAATCACAACGGCTCCACTGAACTTCAGTAAGATGTCGGCTGAAACTCACCTCACAAATGTGGAAGTGAGATCCAGTCACAATGGTACCATGATTTTCATTGAGGCAGGTGTTAATCTTTCAATGTAAGTGACTGGAAATGTGAATTGTTTTGAAGCTGCCGGGGTAAGAATGTCAAAGCAGCATGGATGTTTCTACACTGCTCAGATAGATTTTCCTTCAACAGCTACCATCTGAGAGTTACACCAGTGGACCAATAGAGCTGCTGAGAGATTATACTGTCACCTCATACGATCGACCACATCAAAGAACAGATGCGGTCCTCAATGCAACGGGATTTTTAAACCTGCGCGATTAACTTTTGCTCAGATATCGATCAGGGAAGACTGAGAAAGGGTCCCATGCACTGCCCAATAAACTGCCAACTTAATCTGGCTGCAACTTCTCATTTATGGGGACCTTTAGTTGTGCACAGCAGGGTTATGCTGGGGGCTATTATTATTGAGAAGTTAATATCATGACACTATTAGGTAGAGGTGCTAAGCATTAATTTTCATGTTATTAACCTAACCAATCCTTTCTTACAGCTTTGTTGTTGAATACAGTCAGGTTGTGCCTGTTGCAATGTCATTCTTGTGTGCCTGATTACTGGATCTTAGGGGTGTCACCAGGGTGCAATGCAGGAGTACTGTATATCCAATAGCACAATTCTAAGGGTTGACACATATAATTTTGGAAAGTACACATTCTGGCAAAGCCAAAAGGATCTTTATGAAGAGCTTTGGCCTAAAAATTACATTTTAAGCTTGGGAGGATGCAATTACAAAGGCTTTTATTCTACAGCAATACCAGATATTCTGGTCAACATGAATGCTTACTTAGGTTTCCATAAATAGCAATATCATAATTCCAATCATAGCAAAGCAGAGCAAAAGTAGTTGAACACAGCTACTGTATATGTAAAATAGGAATGGTTTGTGCTTTAGGTTTATGAAACCTATTAATCTCTTGTACATTTACAAGCAATTCCATAAATATTTTGGAACTTGATGTATTACAGTATAATCTGTTAACTAAAAAAAAGTTGAAGAAGAAAAACCATTACAAGTGTCTGTGACACTCATATGCTCAGTGGGCTCTGAGCAGCTGTTGAGAAGATAAATTTAGAGATTGTTTCAAATTATCAGCAGGAATTGAGGTTTGTCTGCAATATAAGATGATGCTACAAGGGTGATTATTAAATTCTGATTGTAGTTGCACTTGTTTCTGTGCTGCTATGTAGTAATTATCTGTATTAATTTCTAACCAGCCTTATAATGTAACATTTATATTCTATGGGGCAGATTTATCAAAGGTTGAAGTGAAAATTCGAATTAAAAAAATAATTTGCGCTAATCTTTGTGTACTTTGACTAGGGAATAGTCCAAATTCGATGTGAATTCGAAAAAACACCGAAAATTCTAATGTCTCTTTAAAAAATTCGACTTCGACCATTCACCATTTAAAACCTGCCAAATTGCTGTTGGGGGGACTTCCTAGAACCCATGTGGAGTCAATTGATGGAGTTTGAAAAATTGAACTTTTTTTTTTTTGGAAAAACTTTGAATCGAATGCGCTATTACTTCGATTCGTCGACTCGGTCAAAAGCGGACCTATTTGATCGAAAACTGACCTATTCGGCCAAAAAAAAACTTTGATTTGGTTTCGGTTGGTCTTCTTGAATTCGAATTTCGAAGTTTTTCAGATTCTCTTGATAAATCTGCCCATATGTGTACTGTATACTTTGAGTCAGTCCCTAAGCTCAGTAAGTGACAGCAGCACAGTGCATGTGCAGTGAATCAGCAGAAAAGAAGAGCTACTGGGGCATCTTTGGAGGAACAGATCTTAATTGCTAAATGGTTGTGGTTGCCTCGTGCTGGTATAAAAGCCCAAAACATAATATACAACATTTTTGCCTTACTTCTTTAGGTAAGCTTTAGTTGTCCTTTAAAATCAGTATACAAACATTTTAGCTTCAGGATATTGCTTATATAATGAGAAACTGTAGGAGAGTTTGTTTCAAAAAGTTTATATTACAGTATGCAAGGGTGTGGGTCATATAGACATATTTCCTTGACTAAAGTTGAATAAAGGTAGCAGATCAACTTTAACTGCCAAAAAAAACATGGCGGCTTTGCTAGACTGGACCTCCCTACCCCAGATTCCACCATCTTGAAACATTATCCAGGTGACCCAGCAGTGCGAGAGCCTATGCAGAAGAGTGCATGCTTTGGGTTAAATTTGTATTAAGTGCTAATTTGGTGGCCTGGGTAACTCTGGAAATATAGTGGAGTGACACACACATTTTTATACCACTATCTGTATTATGATCAAAACTAGTCAAGCCTAGGGGACAGTAATGAATAAAATTAGGGCTTCAAAAAAGGGCCCGCGCCTCAACAATTATTCTTTAAAAAATACAAGTGTATTCAGAATTTTTTGTAAGGCAAAATACCTGTATTTTTTAAGTATATAATATAAGCCTTGTGGCAACTGGACACTGTTGTCTGCATTTTTACAATGCTACTTATACTTGTAGCTAAAATTGCATACTAAAAGACATTTTATTTGCTGCATTGCTTTACTCTTTATTATTATTATCTGACTGGCGTGGGACAGTGCATGATAGTTGTGGCTTATAAAAAGAGATTGGCCTAAAATTTTGAGTGCCTGGTGGCCTGCACATTTGTACAGGGGCCCTGGCCACTAAATGGGCAGTATACCCTCTTGTTCAATGAATAGAGCTTGTGTTGAATATACTTTTCCTTATTGTTTTATAACATCTAAAAAAACATTGTTTTAATCATATATATATATATATATATATATATATATATATATATATATATATATATATATATATATATATATATATACATATATCTATAATTATTAGGGATGCACCGAATCCATTATTTTGGATTAGGCCGAACCCCCGAATCCTTCGTGAAAGATTCGGCCGAATACCTTAAAAACCTATGGTTTTTATTATTACTTGAACTAAATAAGGAAACTGAAGCTATTCCGTGTTGGGCCCTTCAGATAATTAAAATTATTAGTGCACTATATAATGGACTACTGCTTGTCTGTGCCATGGGCCATGCAAAGTGTTATATATATTGCTTATTTTATGCCTATGCTATGAGAATATAAAATGTTCCACTGCTTTTGTATGCAGATTAAGTAAATTATGAAAGTGTTTTTTTCCTGTGTTTGTGTTGGTACTTCAGTAAAAAAAAAATCTATGCTACTTTAAGTAACTCTGGTATATTTTCAGAATGCTATGGTGAAAATAAAATGGGCCACTTAAAGTTTCCTCATGTCAATCATTTTGATTTGGGTTACTATAATTCATCTTTGATTGCCTTTGAAGGGTCGTATTTTATTTCTTGTTTTCTGAATAACGTTTGGAATCTTCATAATGCATCAGGCATCCTCTTTCAGAAACGACGCATCTAAAAATATTCTCAGTATTCTCTGTAAACTGTAATCAATTGATTTTTCTTTGAATAAATATTGTTCCCTTTACTTCCATATACAGATCTGGCTCAAACAACACATTGTTCATCCAAATCCTCATTCCAATCTAAAGTGAATCAATGCCTTCTATATTTTATATATACTCTAAAAAAAGATCTTGCGGAGACAAATACTTTCCCCAATTCTACTTGTATTTTTCGCAAGTTGATTTGTAAACTGTAGCACAAGCTTGGAACACAATTTAAATTCTCATTCATGGCAGCTGCTGTTTTAATGAATACTGTATAAATCAAAAAATGCCCAGGTTCTCCAGTAATATTGCATTATGTGACCAGTATTACAATACATTAGTAGCATCCTTAAAGTGGGTTACTTGAGCATAGTTAGCAACTTTTCTCTTGAGATAATGTGACCAGGGTTTTAATACAAAAGAATCCTGAGCACCAGGAAAATATTCAGCCGATGTTACTGTTGTCAACAAGCAAATCATCGCTGAAAGAAATGTTAATTCTTGGGGTTTACATCCTTTTCTAGACTGCTACCATTCATCCTACCATCAAACAGTCCTGAAGGATATAAGGAGTTTAACAGTGTTTCCTTTGGGTCTGCCTACACAGGACCTTTGAAAATGTCTGATATCTCTTCAGCCTCTGTCATTGACAAATGTTCACATTACAGAACTTCAAACGATTTCAAATCCACATTTAGGCAACCAAAAAGAGCACTCTGTCAACACACTGGCTATGCAGTATGTCCCCTATCTTGCTCAGCACTGATTTATGTTGTGGATTGTGGTAATCTTGTTCTTCAACTGCCACCACAAAAAGCAAGAACTTAACTTTGGGGTTTTTAGAAGGATCATAAAAGGACATTTTTCTATTATACAGATGGTACTCCTTTAAAAAAGCAATTCTCTTTACTCACAAGGCTTTTTTATTCATTTTTAAGGGCCCTCTATTGAACCTCACTTCAAAACTTTGTACCCATCAGGAACACATCATATAGTACAGTAAAGGTGGCCATAGATGTTAAGATTTGTAAAAGTTATTTTCGTTATTGTAAGACCAAGCATTTCTTGAAACAATTGTTTAAATGTAGGATTTGTCCATTAACTGAAAAGACCATTTCAAGCTCATCATCTAGTTGAAGCAAGGAAAATTGTGGGTAGCTGCCTGCTTGGCCCTGCAAAAAGTTGGACAACGGATACATTTCACTGTGACCAATGAAAATTTCTAACCTGCCCGATCAATTTTCTGACCAATATCGGACAGAAAATCTTTAGATGCACGATTGTTTGGTGCCCACTAACCTCACTATAATTTCATGGATTTGTCAGTTCGCCCTATAATCGGTCATTAAGGAGAGAAAAATCTTAACGTCTCTGATGAGCGTAAGTACATAAGCTAATTTTGCCCTCAAAACACTACACTGTATGGGAAAAAAATACATGGAGGACTGCACTATTTTTTACACTTTGTCCACAATAGTAAATTGAGCCCCTGGTGTCATAAGCAAAGAGACATTTCTGTATTAGTTGTATTTTCCATATCTTCATGCATGGTGACAAGCAATGCTGGGTTGAAGGATTAATAAAATGACACCCTTCCACCCCAAACTTCTTTAATCTGAACTTGATTTAATAAAAATATTGGTAAGCCATTTCTGAGAAGAGCATAAAAACTTTAGATATCAACTAATTATTCTGTTACTTAACCTGTGTTATCAAGTAAAATGAAAACTATACCCCCAAAATGAACACTTAAAGGAGAAGGAAAGCTCAAAGACAGTTTATTGCCAATAGATTAGCCACAAATGTGCAAGATAACTCTATATTTATTCTGCAGAATGCTTTACCATACTTAAGAGTAAACCTAAGAGTAAACAGCTCTAGACACTGTCTCTGTTTGTTTAGGATAGAAGATGCCATATAAGCTTGGTGTGACACAGGGTCGGACTGGACATGGGGGGGCCCACCGGGTAACTATACTCCGGGCCCCCCTGTGCGAACGTCTGGCCGAACGCCAGCACATGTGTGAACATCTGGGTGCACGCCGGCGTGTGTGCAACGATTAATTTTTATTTGGGGCCCCGGACATCGGGGAAGGGGGCCAGGACATCAGGGGAGGGGGGCTTGGCCGGTGGGGGCCCACAAGAGTTTTTTCCCGGCTTCCCACTGGCCCAGTCCGACGCTGGTGTGACATCACT
>NC_054374.1:97208200-97248200 GCF_017654675.1 Xenopus laevis | reverse complement strand
TGCCGGAGTATCGCAGGAGCTGCGGCCGACACGCTACACTACAGGAAGGGTGAGCTCCGCTTATTTCTCACTACCCGCTTTTCACTGTAGGATCTGATTAGGACTTAATACAGATAATTATATGTCAACTCAGAAACCAGTGTAACTAGTGTCAGAATTAATAATCAGCCTTGTAGCATCAATTTATATTACAGGCCAACATCATTTTCTATGATACATCTGAGATATTAGGGTCTCCAAAAGCAAAGTGATTACTCACCACGAAGGGGAAGTGGCCCAGGTGCACCGCCCGAGCCCTCAGCACGAGGAGCAGACAAACCGAAAAACCAATTTGGAGCAGGCACAATAGCTTATGGTTAAGTGTTTATGACACGAAACGTGTAAGGCTGTGGACATAATAAACTCTCTTCACTTTGAACTATTTGCCTGGTGGAAGTTTGCCTTCATTGAGTGCCTGCTCCAAATTGATTTTTCAACATTGTTTTCTGCTTGATAATTGGTGACAACCCCTAAGCTTAGCTTCTCAAAAGCTGCTCAGATCCCACTGAGCATGTGAGTGTCGCAGGCACTTTCCTAGATGGTGACCCCCTGTGACAAGTTTGAAGTCCTGGATCATTGCTGCTATTGAGATGCTGAAACTTTATGCTGGTACATTAAGTTCAGTTAAGTTCTCCTTTAAGTAAGGGGTTTTTCACTTTCATGAAAAGAACATAGACCTAAGTTATGAATATAATAAAATTCATTGTATACATGTCAGTAATGATAAGATCCAGAAAGGCTATTTACAGTTAGGTCCATAAATATTTGGACACAACTTTTTTTCTAATTTTGGTTCTGTACATTACCACAATGAATTTTAAATGAAACAACTCAGATGCAGGTGAACTTTAGACTTTCAGCATTAATTCAGAGGGTTGAACAAAAAGATTGCATAAAAAAGTAACTAAAGCCTTTTTAACACAGTCACTTCATTTCAGGGGCTCAAAAGTAATTGGACAAATTAAAAAACTGAAAATAAAATGTTCATTTCTAATACTTGGTTGAAAACCCTTTGCTGACAATGACAGGCTTGAACTAATGGACATCACCAGATTCTGGGTTTCCTCCTTTTTAATGCTCTGCCAGGCCTTTACTGCAGCGGCTTTCATTTGCTGTTTGTTTGTGGGCCTTTCTGTCTGAAGAATATATGTGTAGATAAACCAGCGCTAAAAGCTCGGGGTAAAAAAGAAATAGCAGTATATAGTGTAGTATAGTGTATATGACACCCCTGTGTGTATTAAGGGTTAATAGTGTTTCTTCACCTGTGGGGTTAAATTACCCTGCAACCATTTACCAGCATAAAATTATTCCACCGCCTGTGTTTGACAAATATTTATACTCACAGACGTTTTAAATTTTTGCTTGCATTAATTGCTGTTGCTGTTCCACTCGTTTTTGGCATCTAGGAACATATGCTTGACATCGTGTAAAACAATTTATTAAAACATATTTATAAGGTTAAAATTACACTCACAAAAAAATCTTGAAGTTTGCACGTATAAAAGTCATTCCAAAGGTGTTCCCGACTCCACCGAATTTTGTTCCGCTGTGTAGATTTGTTCAGTTTGCCGGCATAATCAGCGTGCGGTATCTGGGCCCCCTTGGATGACGTCACAGCCGACGCGTTTCGTCTCAGACGGACTTTCTCAAGGCTTTGGGGAGTGAACTACAGAACCTGGACACTTTCCTATGTTTTGCTTTCTGTCTGAAGTTTAGTCTTCAACAAGTGAAATGCAGCTCAATTGGGTTCAGATCAGGTGACTGACTGGGCCATTCAAGAATATTCCACTTCTTTGCTTTAATAAACTCCTGGGTTGCTTTGGCTGTATGTTTTGGGTCATTATAACTGTATGTCTGTAATCTATATTTTATGATATTGCTGATAACATACATTTTCTTCAAGCTCAATAGGGGTCCCTGGTGTCAAAGCACTCGGAAAATGACCAGAAACATTGGAGCAATATTCCTCATAAGATACTTATGATATCTGTTTAACGTGTAAATAGCTAAGCATTTTCTATGCATTTATGTTGTATACCCTAAAAAATGATAAAATAAAATATATAACAAAATAAATTTGCAGTAATCACTTGCTGGAGCTTTCTTCCCTTACTTTATCATTGATAAACACAACTTTAGCCTTCTGCTTTGGGTGTTGATAACACTCCTTTAAATAAAATGAATATAATCACTCACTGAAATTGCAACTCTAACCACACTCAGCCAGTAAGAACACATGTACCTTTTAAAAATTCAGACTATTCCCAAACAATTCTTTTTCATAAACCCATTCCATGCCTTTAATTGCCCATATTCTCCTCAGTTCTGCACATAATCATTTCATAAAGTATATCCCGTCTTCCCTACTCTGTGCTTTATCTTCAGTAGCTCTTCACTTCTGCTACCATGTTACTTAAATACTATCTCCATTCTTCTCATTCACATAACCATCTTCAAAATACATCACCTCTCTCCTGTGTACCTGATACATTGCCCCAATACAACCTTCTTTCTTGCAGTCTCCTATATCCTTAATAGCTGTCCCATTTTTTGACCCAATGTAGAACACATGCCACCTGTGTCCCCATTTGCTCTTTGTCCATGTCCTGCAGTACAGAGCAATACAGTGTATATGGTAACATATAGGTGTCACAAGATGGCTGTTAGTTTGGCAATGTGCACTTTGAATGCTAAATAGTTTAGTAGTGATACTAGGAAATATTCCACCTGCTACAGGAATCTATAACAATAACAGTTTTGCAGCAAATAATGAAACATTTTGTTATTTAGGTTACTTATTTGCACCCTAACCATGGCTGGGGTATTGATAGTAGCAGATGAAGCAGCATGTATACAGTATGTATCCACCATGCTTCATGTAAATCCCATGTTACATGAGATGCAAAATGCATTATAGTGGTATTTCTTAAGTACAAACTTTCAAGTGACACAGTATGCTGTTTTGTATTTGTGAGTCTTCTGCATCTGTAATAAAAACAGTTTATCTATTTAATACACCAGCAATCAATAGAATACTGACCTGTGTGTTAAGTGGAAACATAATCAGATTTTTTTTTCATTATGTAACTTCAAGTTGCTTGATTCTAATTGTTCCCAGGCAGTGGAGCCAAGCCCTAAACTACGGTTCAAACTAGAAAATAATGAACCCATTGATATCAACCCCCCCCCCCCTTCCTTTTCTCCTTTCAGACCAGGAGGACATTCCAGAGCAACTTGCAACTGACTTGTCTCATCCATTTGGGGATGTGGTCCATGAAAATAACGTCATTGCTAATGTGCCAGTAGCAGTAACTTCACCATTGGACTCATGTAAGTTTAACTGCTCTTGCCCATTGCCCCCTGAAGCAGAATATTGTATTAGCATCAACAAGTAGCTGTTTATGATGAAACATTGGGAAAACTTTACAGACCATATTACACACTGCGGCAGCATTGAATGTTGGCACACAAATATAAACGAAACTACACAACACTAAATACTGTTTCCAAGGAGTGCCTGAATTGTTGGTATCAAATTTAATATTTTGATATTTTAGTATTATTCAAACCCTCATCTCAGAGGCATAGTATAGCATCTCTGACTGGTCTGCAAATCCTATCAGTATATTTTTTGAAAATCTTGTACAGGGAAGCACATGTATGCTCCGGGTTATGAAAACTATTATCTGGAACTAGTGTTTTCCGTATAAGGGAATTTTTTGTAATTTTGATCACCATGCCTTGAGTCTACTAAAACAAATATTTAGACATTCAATAATCCCAATAGGATTAGTTTGCCACCAGTATGGATTTATTACAGCTTATTTAGGATCAAGTACAAGGTACTGTTTTATTATCACAGAGAAAGGATATCATTTTTTAAAAATGAGAATTATTTGTTTAAAATGGTCTCTATGGGAGATGGTTTTGCAGATAATAAATCCCATACCTGAACAAGAGAGAGTTAAATTTTAGTAAGTGCTAAAATCTGGTTCAGTTGACTCCTGGTATCACATGTGTTGGAACGTTTTATGTTTGGATAATTGTGCATAGCAATGCAAATAATGAATGCAACCCTATATAAGAGCAACGTTCCTTTTGTTGTTCTGCGGTCTTTATAAGAGAGGATGTGGGGAAATGCACACTTTTTGCTGACTGTGTGTACATTCATTTCTACCACATCAACATTTATATGCATTTCATGTATGCTTTGTACATATGGAAGCCTTTACAAATGACACTTTCTAAAATCACATTATGGGGCATATTTATCAAAGGTCAAGTGATAGAGTTATTTATTTATTTATTTTCACCTCTAATGACCTCAAAACTCGAATAGTAACTTATTTAAGAAAAAAATTGAATATCTACAACTCACTGGACCCCTGCCATTGACTTCTACATGAACTTGGCAGGTTTTAGGTGGCGTTACCTGTACTATAGAATTCGAGTTGTTCCCAGGCTCTAAGTATGATAAATCTTGAATTTGAGTTTCGAATATTCCCAACTCGAATTTGTGAGTTTTGAACAAAAATTCAAAAAATTCAAATTTACCATTCAAATCTTAATAAATCTGCCCCTACATGAGTAGAGGCAGCCAAACACTAAGAGCTAGGCAGGACGTGCAGTTTGGCTCTGACTTAAGCAGAGCCATTAGGTTCACCCTGTAAGTGCCTGTATGCCTGGGGAAGATAGTTTAAAATTTCTGCTGGCATTTACAGGGTTTAGTTTATGTGCTGAGAGAATGCTACTACTGGTAAGAGCTAGGGTTGCCACCTGGCCGGTAAAAATGAAGCCTGCCTTCGTAATGGTTCATTTGCCTTCAAGTGTTATGGAAGGACATATTTAATAAACATAGATAACATAAATACACTGAAAATTATTATATGCAGTTGAAGTTAAATGCATATAATTATATATAAACTTTGAGAATATTTATATGCATTTAGCATACAATAGTTGCCCATTATAATGTTCACCTTCCCAAGCTCATAATGCATTAGTAGGTAAAATACCACTAAAATATACAAGGTAGTAGATATTTCAGTGAAACTGCTGTTACGCTTGTAAAATGAAAGCTACTTTTTGTATCATTCCAGTGAGTAGTCAACATTACAGTGAAAATATCAACAAACATGAAGAAAGAGACGAAGGAGCTGAACAGAAGGGTGAGGAACAGTTCAGAGAACCCTCAAAGGAAGAAAAGGATCTACATGAGGTATTTTTTTTTGTTTTCTTTCTTTTTTGCCCAAATGGAGAAAATAGCATTCTTGCAACATTCACATACTTTATGACCAAGTGATAATTAAGTTTAGAAGTCAAGATTCTATGTTTTTTCACTGTGTCTCAAGCAACCACCAAAAAACCTCCTCCATGCCTACATCCTATACCACCTGGATTACTGTAACTTGCTTTTGTCTTTTTGCTTTTTTGGTCAAAACCCTCAAATTAGAATTCTGAATTATGCAAACTTGATTCGAATTTTAATTTCGAGATTTATCAAACCTATACCCTGGGAATAATTCAAATTCAACTATTAACCACTTTAAACATACGGAGTTCATGTATAAGTCAATGGGAGGGGTCCAGTGAACAATTTGAAGATGTTATCAGCCTTCCTGACATTTGAGTTTTTTCGGGGAAAAAACCCGATTTGAGTTTAGTCGAATTTGATTGAGTTTTCGAGTCATAAAATTCGTTCAAGTTTTAGATACTGTATTTAATTTTTTCTTCAATAATGTCAAAGTCGAATTTTTGAGTACATTTGAATTTAGTAGAGAAAAAAAACTCACATGAATTCGAAATTCGACCTTTGATAAATGGGCCTCCCAGTTAGTCTAATGTAATTGGGTATATCTGTTTGCAACGCAGCAAAATTAAAATTAAGCATCCTCAGAATAGTTATAGTCTCTTTATTCCCACAGATTTATCAGGGTTACTGTCTATAATGATTTTAGTAGAATATGCACTTCTGTACCATTTACCCATACTCCTTTATACCAGAACACCACACATGAATAATAAAAGTCAGTTCCCAGGTTTATTTCACAAGATATTTTCAAGGTGAACAGCTAACAGTACTAAACAGACATTACTATGAAATCCACTATATAAAACAATTATGTGACAGCATTTCTCTTCAAATTATCAAGAAAGGATAAAAACATTTGCACAATCACAGCTCTTACAAAATAGATTTCCTGCAAATGGAACTTAGGGATTATTTAGTAAACTCTGAATGCAAAAATCGATGAAAAATTAATTATTTTTTTTTATAAAAGCTGACTTTTAAAAAAATCACAAATTTTTCGGAATTTATTAAACCCCAAGGATGGAAAAGTCCAAATCTGAAAATCCGGCATCTCAGACCTGTCGAGGGAGAAGTCCCAATGATTTTTTGATGTGCGCTGGGTTTCGGTCAATACCCTGAAGTTTTCGGGTGAAAATTATGAAAACGTTGTGAAAATCAGATGAAAAAGTCTGAAAAATTTGTGAAAATCGGATTTTTTTTCGAATATCGAAGTTGAAGGATTTACCACAATTCGTTCGATCGAACGATTCGAAGGATTTAATCGTTCGATCGAAAATCATCCGATTTGAAGGATTTTAATCCATCGATCGAACGATTTTTCTTTGACAAAAAAAAGATAGCAAAGCCTATGGGGACCTTCCCCATAGGCTAACATTGACTTCGGTAGGTTTTAGGTGGCGAACTAGGGGGTCGAGTTTTTTTTTAAAGAGACAGTACTTCGACTATCGAATAGTGGAACGATTTTTAGTTCGAATCGTTCGATTCGAAGTCATAGTCGAAGGTCGAAGTAGCCAAAAAAAATTCAAAATTCGAAGTTTTTTTTCCTCTATTCCTTCACTCAAGCTAAGTAAATGGGCACCTTAATCTTCCAGTGGCAAACTTCTACCAGATTTGCTTTATTAATTTTAACTTATGGTCCCCGGCTGGGAGCAAGATTTTTATATAGGTAAATTATTTTATATACGGGGAGGGGGGGTAAAAGCTGAGATTGTGCAACTGTTTTTTTTTCTTTCCTGATAATTTGAATGGAAATGCTGTTTTGTGAATTTTTTGAGATTCGCCTATCGCTAATTAAAATGCTTTCAACTTTCACTGATGTGCACTGTCTGCATGCAAGTTTGAGACCACTCAGTAAGGTTGTTATTCGCTCATACAGACAGGGCGGTAATTGTGGAAATCTGTAGTGATGTCCACTGGAATTAACATGATCTCAAGGCTCTCTTCTGTGCATGTTCAGCTACACTGATAGGATCTAATTCTCATGTGCCTGGCCTTCATCTGTGTTATATATACCACTGTATCTAACACCAGGTGGTTGGCAAGTAGAAGCAGCATTCTGACCTGCTGCAGGGAAATAAGTACAGAGTGTATTCGACACACTCTGGGGGTTATTTATCCGCTACAAACTCCGATCAAATCCGCTTGGGTTTTTTACGCTTATTTATTATTACATTTTCCCGAAAATTAATAAAAACTTTTTTTTTCAGGATTTTCACCTGAAAACTCAGATTTCTTATGCTTTTTTGCCCAAAAACTTTGGGGTACTGCACGAAACCCAGTGCACATCAATAAATTATTGGGACTTCTCCCATTGACTTATATACAACCTCAACAGGTCTGAGATGCTGGATTTTCTAATTCGGACTTTGCCATCCTCTGGGTTTAATAAATTCCAAAAACGTTGTGATTTTTTTTTTAAAAGTCCAATTTTATTTTAAAAAAATCACTAATTTGATTTTTGCATTCAGAGTTTAGTAAATAACCCCCTCTGTGTCTAATACACTGAGCTTTTATTGTTATTAATAATAAAGCTCTATAATAATGTTAAAGCTTTTATTAGTTCCTAGTTTTTATTAATTCCCTAGTTATTCTATGTCCTTTAAAGGTGAACCAGTCCCTTTATATTTAGACTTTTGAGACTTGTAGTATTTTCAGATCACTTGGGAATTGTATTTTTCAATAGATATTTATTTATATTTTTGTCAAAACCTTACAAGGAAAACAAACATAATGCACTATTGATATATACGGTTATATAGGATCTCTTAGGGAATAGCATACACTGTATATACAGGTATGTGACCTGTTCTGCAGAATTTTTGGGACCTGGAGTTTTCTGGATAATGGATCTTTCCATAATTTGGATCTTCATACCTTAAGTCTACTAGAAAATCATGTAAGCATAAAATTAACCCGATAGGCTGGTTTTACCTCCAATAAGTATTACTTATATCTTAGTTGGGACCATGTACAATGTACTGTTTTATTATTAAAGAAACAAAATCATTTTTAAAAAATTGGATTATTTCAATATTATAGGAGATGGCCTTTCCGTAATTCAGAGCTTTCTAGATAACATGTTTCTGGATAAAGGGTCCCATACCTATATATAGGGAAAAAAATACAGTTCAAGGCAGTGTCAACCCTTTGGACAAGTACATTCTCCAGAACAGGGCCCAGCAACAATCTGAGAAGGTAAACTTACTGCAAGAAGCAAACTCTGGAAAACATCTTAACCACAGAGCTGTTAATCATATTAAACCTACATTATTTATTGGTGACCTGGAAACTATCATAAAGCTCAGGTTATAAATAAAAGGGAAAGTAGCAAACATAGAGTGTTACTACCATTAAGGGGCTGAATTCTTTTTAAAACTTGCTATTTACTTCCTATTTTACTGAGGTTTACTGAGTAAAAAATGGAAACACATAAAAGGGAATAATATAATACATCAAGGGGCAGATGTATGAAGGGTCGAATATCGAGGGTTAATTAACCCTCGATATTCGACTAGGAACTAAAATCCTTCGACTTCGAATATCGAAGTCGAAGGATTTAGCGCAAATCCTACGATCGAACGATCGAAGGATTATTCCTAACGATTAAATCCTTCGAATCGAACGATTCGAAGGATTTTAATCCAGCGATCGAAGGAATATCCTTCGATCAAAAAAACTCAGGCAAGCCTATGGGGACCTTCCCCATAGGCTAACATTGACTTCGGTAGCTTTTAGCTGCCGAAGTAGGGGGTCGAAGTTTTTTTTAAAGAGGCAGTACTTCGACTATCGAATGGTCGAATAGTCGAACAATTTTTAGTTCGAATCGTAGTCGTAGTCGAAGGTCGAAGTAGCCCATTCGATGGTTGAAGTAGCCCAAAAAACACTTTGAAATTCGAAGTTTTTTTAATTCGAATCCTTCACTCGAGCTTCATGAATCGGCCCCCAAAAGTAACAAAACAATTGAACAATTGCATAGAGGTATATGTTAGGCTGGACATCAATTTCACTTTTCAGGGCTTTCAAGACATTGAAAAGAAGTTTGATAGTTTGGTCCTAAGAGTCTATTTATGATCTAGGTTCTTGGGTGCTTGAAAAGTGAAAGATAATGACATATTAGAGGAAGAGATTAGAGAAAGAACAAGAGTTATGGGGGGAGGGTGGGCACTTTATCCTTTAGTGAGGATGGAGTAGCCATGGTGGGTAGGGCACTTTGTCCTCTAGTGGGGAAGGATGGGGAAAGGTAGGTATGGAGTAGGTATGGTAGGGAACTGTGTATACATACATTGGGTATTACTCTCAGTAGAACTATAGTCTTGAAAAGTGTTTGGAAATATTGGAAGAGGGTTAAACTGACAAATCTTTCCTTGTACTGGCTAACAATTTAGTCCAGGGTTTTAACGTGTATCTTTGGTGTCCTAATTTTGGTTGGAATTGAAGTCATGAGATGTACCTGGATTACTGTTTTTTCCATTGCTTGTTATAATTCTGTGTGATTTCAGCTTCAAGAGGCTAATCATTACATTATATGTGTGTGGGGTGAATCCTTTTAAGACGTACAAGGTATTTCATAAGCACAAAATTGACTAAGATCTGGGGGAAATGTAAATACATTTAAATAGATTACACATAGAAGGTTGTGGTCTTTAGAATGCTGAGATGAATGTTTTAGTGTCTTTACAGTACAAATGGTGCTATATCAATTACAAATGAAACAACAGGCAAATGAATAGGTGCAGTCTCATCTCATAAACCAGCAGAGTTGCAGTAGTCACAAGACAATATACATTGTATCACTGAAAAAGTGTTTCCTTGATTTGGAGATAAAGCAGCAAATAGTGCCTTGTATGTTTTGGGAGAAAAAAAGAGAATGAGTAACAATGTCAGATAAAGATGCACAATATAGATATGTCTCTATCTCTGGTAGTTGCAGAAAGACTGTTGAATCAATTGAAGTGAATTCCATGCTAACCTCTGTTACTTTGCTCAGATCTCATTTCATAACAGTTGCTTATTATTGTTGTTTTTTAGGTACTTTCCCTCTCTCTCTCTCTGTAATTCATACGGGTGAATCATTGTGGAATGAGAAAGCTTTGATTTTATTACAGGAACAGGACAAACTATATCATCAAAAAATGTTATTTTCAAGAGACTCACCAAGTATATGAGGAGGCCCAGGTGCTCTGCCCCGAGCCTTGAGCTTGAGGGAACGGATATCACTGCATTGTTTGTAGGGTAGGCACTCACGGAGCAATCCTCCAGGCAGTTGCAGTTAAAAAAAAAGTGTTTATTGAAGTATAAGCATGGATTACAGCACAAACTAGTCACATTGCTGTAAAACAGGGAAATGTACCAGATGAAGCCAGATCCTAAAAGTATATCAGTATAGGTATGACATTCGTTATCCGGAAACCCATTATCCAGAAAGCTCCGAATTATGGAAAGGCTGTCTCCCATATATAAATAATCCAGGTTATTTCCTTTTTCTCTGTACAGGTATCCAGAATGCTCGGGACCTGGGTCTTCTGGATAACAGATCTTTCCGTAATTTGGATCTTCATACCTTAAGTCTACTAGAAAATCCTTTAAACATTAAATAGGCTGGTTTTGCTTCCAATAAGAATTAATTATATCTTAATTATATCTTAGTTTGGCTCAAGTACAAGATACTGTTTTGTTTTTACAGAGAAAATGGAAATAGTTTTTTTTAAAATTTGGATTATTTGGATGAAGTGGAGTCTATGGAAGACTGCTATTCTGTAATTCGGAGCTTTCTGGATAATGGGTTTCCGGATAACAAATCCAATACCTGTAATAATAAAACCGTAGCTTGTACTTGATCCAGACTAAGATATAATTGATCCTTATTGGAAGCAAAACCAGCCAATTGGGTTTATTTAATGTTTACATGATTTTCTAATAGACTTAAGATCCATTAGGTCTCAAGCATTCTGGATAACAGGTCCCATACCTGTATGCATAAAGAGGAGGAAACCGTTTTAGGGCACTAAAGTGGCTAAAACTAAAGTGTAAAAACTCAGACTTTCTACTCTTTGCTTTGCATATTGCAGGGAGAGACTCTTTTATATCTTACTTTTTCTTAACACTCCCATATTAAACTACAGAGAAACCTCAATTTTACATTCCCTGATTTTAAGTTTTCCCTCAATGAACATCATTGTTTTGTGGTCCCAGCTATACATTATGCATAATACATTTCTCTGATTTACGCCATTTTTTCAGCTCACTTGAAAAAAATTTAAAATTGGGGGGGTTCTACCATAGTTTGTATTAATTTAATCCTGTTCATTCTAGTTTTGTTGCACTAAAATTCTGACACTGGCCAGAAGCATAACTGCTTATTGGTGGGGAGTAAAACTTGGAGGGGAGTGCTGAACGTAGTCTATACTAGGGGTCCCCAACCTTTTTTACTCCTGAGCCACATTCAAAAATAAAAAGAGTTGGGGAGCAACACAGGCAAGCCAAATAAGGGCTGTGATTGGCCATTTGGTAACCCCTATGTGGACTGTCAACCTACATGAGGCTCTGTTTGGCAGTACATGTAGTTTTTATGCAACAAACATTTGCCTACAAATCAGTAATTCAAAAATAAGCTCCTGCTTTGAGGCCACTGGGAGCAACATCCAAGGGGTTGGAGAGCAACATGTTGCTAATGAGCCACTGGTTGGGGATCACCGGTCTATACCAATAGTCGCCAACCAGTGACCCATGAGCAAAATGTTACCACCCCCTTGTACTGTATGTTGCTCCCATTGGCATCAAAGCAGGTGTTTATTTTTGAATTTCTGGTTTGGGGGCAAGTTTTATGTTCCATAAAAACCAGGCAAACTGCCAAATAGAGCCTTCTGCAGACAATCACAAATAGTCGATCACAGCCGTTATTTGGCACCCGGAGGAACTTTTTTTTTACATTGAATATAACTCTCCATTAAAAAGGTTCGGGATTCCTGGTCTGTACCTTCTAAATGATACTAGAATGTGGCCGTTGATTCAGAGAATCCGGGGCTTTGCCAAGTTTGTGCCTCATAGAACTGTCCTGTTTAAGAATTGCAGTCATTTTTTTTTTAATAAAAACATCTGGGTGTTTGGTATCATCTGTGAATTACATCACTTAGTTTGAGAAATTCCTTTTTTAAACGTAAATATTTCTTATATTTCCTCAGGTTGACAAAGAATCCTTAGACGATGTCTCTGTGGTAGAAAAAGTATCAAATGAAAGGTAAATAAGTATTAGCCTTATACATGTGTTTGTGCCAATACTTTGCATTGAAGCATTTAGGGGCAGATTTACTAAAGGACGAGTAACGCTGGCAATGATTCACCAGCGTTACCGTTTTCAGGCACTTTGCTGATTTACTAATGGGCACAGGCGTAACATCGCTAGCGAAATAGACAGACGTTAGTGCTCATTCACGAATGGACGTTACTCCAAAAATTCATTTAGATGCGGATTTTACTGAACGTTGCGTCTTTCGCCAGACTTGCCTTCTCCAGCTCAGACCAGGCCAAGTGCATTGGAGTTCATGGATCTTCATCAATCTTCTGTTACTTACATCATATTTTTAGTGGAAAATGTTTCTAAGTCGCAAAAAATACTGGCGTCTTTTCCCTTTTTCAGATTGATAGCCTGCAAAAGTCCTTTTTGGGGTAACCTGGTTCCCCCATACATTTTCTAACATAAACTATACAGTGGGCTCGTGTGTAGGTCTATTGTCTTTATTAAGGTTCCCTGGGCTTGTGTAATGTATTTGCTCCAACATATACATCCATGTAACTATGCAAATTAGCCTGAGCGAAGACCCCTAATGAAGTTGCGCTAGGCACAATTAACCGCTGGCTCATCTTCGCTTTGATTGCCAAAGTAACGCTAGCGAAAATGCGGCCGCGTTAGGCGCCCTGGACACAACTTCGAATTTTTGTAAATTAACATTGTCTGAGTGAACTGCGCCTGGCGAAGTGTTGCAATGGCTGCGAAGCTGTCGCTGACGTATTTTCGCCGCTTAGGAAATAGTTTGTTCTCATTATTATGATACCGTTTGTTTAACCAGATGTTGCTCCTTGGGAATTCTAGAGCCAGACCAAAGTTGTAAATACAAAGAAAAGGAAAGTGATAGGGTGCGTGATTCTGTAAAATACTCCAGCGAGAACTTAATGTAAGAGCCAGGAACATTTTCAGAACAAAATTAGAATTTAAAACCATGCATATTACATCTGCTCTTACGTTCAGTCACATTGTGTTCCGTTAGTGTGATAATGAGACAGTTTGAGGCAGTTTCTGATTCTGAAAATGGTTATGGTTAAACCTTCAAAGAGAATGTTATAGAATTCCACTCTGCTCATCTGTTCTGTCAGCAGCACCAGCAACGCTCTTATTTCCCCATTGCTGCCGGGTCTAGATTTAATACAAGGAACTTGTTTCCAAATACAACTGCACGGGTGATTTCTCTTATCCAATGAAATGTATGGGAGGCAAGTACAGGTATTCAATCCGTTATCCAGAAACACGTTATCTAGAAAGCTCCGAATTTCGGAAAAGTCATCACCATAGACTGCATTTTATCCAAATAATCCAATTTTTTAAGAATAATTTCCTTTAAAACAGTACCTTGTACTTGATCCAAACTAAGATATAATTAATCCTTATTGGAAGCAAAACCAGTTTATTGGGTTTATTTCATGTTTACATGATTTTCTAGTAGACCTAAGGTATTTTATATATTTTATATATTACTTAGTTCCAAATTACGGAAGGATCCCTTATCCGGAAAACCCCAGGTCCTGAACATTCTGGATAACAGGTCCCATACCTGTACTGAAATGTGATGGGGAAACTCACACACACATACACACACACACTCACTCACACACACACATACACACACACTCAGTCACATACATACACACTCACTCAAACACACAATCACATACTCACACTCCCATACACTCTCTCAAACACATGCTCAAACAAACACCCCACACAAACACATCCACTCAAACATTCACACACCCCGACCCACACCCATTGCATTATCTAGAACACACATTTTCATTTTGATGATTGTTCCAGTTTTGGGAAGCAGATGTATAGCAGCATGGACAGCAGTGGGTCTTTATCTTTTAGCAACACTGGGAAGAGGACAGTATAATGGCAGTTCTATCCTCTGGCTGAACGTGGGGGTATAACTGCTTCATCTTTTACCTCTTGCTGCACAATTCTCCTTTCAGCCACCTCCTATGGGCCGATTCTTGAGCCTGTTTATAAAGGGTCTGATTGTGAGGCTTCCCACGCAGCGTTCTGCCTATTAAATTCATTTCTCTCTCTCCATTCAGCATCACCGCTCTCTCTCTCTCTCTCATGGAGAAGACGACGAGAACTTCTGGTAAACAATCACTTCCTTTTTGCAAGACGCATCCAAGAGCTTTGAATTTTGGGGCTAATTATTTTTTGTGACCAGCACAGCGTGTATTCATTTGATGTGGAAATCTTGTCAGGGGCTGATTGTTGTTTCTCTGAATACGCAGCCATGTTAGATAGATCTGCTTTTAACCACTTCTCCTCTTTTAATCAAATGCCAATGAACTGCTCTGTGTGTGAAAAAGGAAAATGGGATTGTTTTCCCTAAGCAGGGGAATGTAGGCACATAAAGGTTTATTAGAACCAATGGATTTTCTCAGTGAAATTTTACATCATATTAAGATTTTCACCCTACCGTTTTAGCACAAGCTTTATTCAGTCAATGGTTTATTTAAGATGCTGCAAATGGCTCTCATGTCCTCACAGGCACTATATACTCATATTATATGCACAATTTCATTGCATGACAGAGAATCTATGGCTGCACGGACACTTATCTGCAATGAAAATGACAAGCAATTGCAATAGAGTTATGAATAATGGGAGAATGCTCACTTCCCTTTAGCAAGCAATATTTTACCATGTTTCGTATCTCTCAATCATGGGTAAAACATTTGATTGGGAAAAGGGGCCAAATACGGATCACTATCCTTTTTCGATTAGGACTACACGTACGTTTTCGGCGCGATCCGACGCGCTGCGACAAAACTCATGCGACAGAAATAAGGTAAGAGATAGAAATGTCGGATGAAGTCGCAACGCAATACGACTGTCTGATGCAAGCGCAGCGTGCAGGGTCTACAGCCAACATCGTGTCATGTCAGGTCAACGCTGCAGGAGTACAGAATACGAATTTATCAGAGCAGCCATGATTACTTTCCTGAAATTCATAAACACAAAGAAACCATGTGTTGGCTTTTTAAGAAGTGTGGAAGCACATGCAAGCATAGTCTCAGATAAGCTCAGGGTCCTTGGCAGATTAAAGGAACAGTAACAGCAAAAAATTAAAGTGTTTAAATGGCACGACAATGTAATGTAGTGTTGTCCAACTGGTGTGTTTGTTTCAGAAACACAACTATAGTTTATATAAACAAGCTGCTGTGTAGCCATAGAGACAGCCCTTCAAGAACAGAATACACAGCAGATAACAGTTAAGTCCTGAAGAATCCCATTGTATACTACAGAGCTTATGTTATCTGCTGTGTATCCTGTGCCTTTTCTCCTTTTTCAGTTTTGAATGGCTGCCCCCATGTCTACACAGCAGCTTGTTCATATTAACTTTTGTAGTGTTTCTGAAGCAAATACCAGTTCAGCACAACAGTACATCAAATTTTCGTTACTTCAAAACCCTTTCATTTTCTGTTGTTACTGTTCCTTTAAATTGGGATATGCAAGTAAATGAGAGCACTATTCACTTTCACTGATCTAGTGATTCATGTCGACTAATACATAACCCAGGTCACAACTGTATCATTGATTTCTTGTAGCCCCTGTGATGTGTAATGATTCAGTATGTGCAGCACATACACTTCAGCCTCTCCGCCTGTCTCTTTCATTCTAACAGAGATACAGTGGCTATTTTGTATAACGTACATGCCTGCCATCATATTTCCACCATGGATTTGAATAGAGGCTGCTATATGGTTATTTTAGGACTTCTGTGGAAGCAATAATCGTTGTGGTTATAGCAAACCAATCTTATCTGCTTCATGTGCCATAATCACATGTATTGACTATTGGGGGCCCTTTTGGGATGAGCAGTTTGAGCATATCTTTGTAAACCATTCATCTTCCTAAAAAACATGATTTTGCAATAGGACAAAGTAATTCTTAGCCATTCCATTGCATGTTCTGCAACAATTGAAGCCCCAGTGGTTGCCATCCTCTCCATCCCTGTATAAGTGTGTATATAGTGTTTTGTATTTATTTGTTATCAATAAAGTGGACATTGAATATCAACAGAGATTTCCTTAAATGATGTTAAGGCAGCACATTAAAGCAGTGTTTTGTATTGCTGTCTTGCCACACATCCGAACTTCACTTCCAAAAAGGGCACAGTCTGCAAGAAGTTTGTATATCCTCCCTGTGCTCTAGAAGGCCAAATACTACAAATTAAAATATTGACAAAAAAAAACAAAAAATAAAATTGGCTTTAGGAAAGTTTTGAGGCTTTACATAATACCTTGAGTAGCTATAACTCATTTATTACTAAGCAGGAAACTTGAAAGTACATTAAATCAGAGAAGTATATCTCCCTATATTCAAGCTTTTTGGTCTACCAATCTGAAGTCATAATGCAGCCTTCCATGCGTGTTCCTTTGGATTATTTTCTTTGTAAATTGTTTTAGTTCTGTGCCAACATTTTGAACTCCTGTCTCAACCCAACCCATGGATGTTCCATTCACCTGTTATTGTGCTGACTGGAGATGCCCATTCTATAGGGTTGCCACCTGTAATAAAAGACATTCACCCTGGTGGTCCGGCGGGGATGCCCGCCACACAGCTCCTCTTCAGCCGCCATATTGGGTACTTAGGGCGCGCACGCACGTGTCTCATTTCTTATATTGACGCTGACGGAAAATCAAACGCTATATAAGGCGCAATTATGCTGTTGATCATGGCCTGTTATAGGGTTTGTTCCTGGAGCTTCTGAGCATTGTGCTAATTTGTTTATCTGTTTAGATTCCTGTTGTGACCCTTGCCTGGCTATTGATTATCCTGAGTTCAGAATCCTGACCCTTGTCTGATTACCGACTTCGATTCTGCTTAACCCCTCTGATTGACTTCCTGGTTTGACACTTGCCTGCCCCGACCCAGCCTGATCTGACTTCTCTATTGCCTAACGCCTTGTACCACGACCTTCTGCCCAAAGACTTTGCTTTACTGTTGTGCCTGTCTAGAACCCCTCGCCTTGCACCTCTCATTTTAAGACCTGTCGGCATCTGAGTAGCTGAGGGCTCCTCCCGAGGCCAAAGGCAGCTGCTACAGGCAGAAGCATGAGCCGAGACCTGGGTGCTTGGCATCGGTTCTAGATGTTACACCACCTTTTCAATAGAAGAATACAGGCCAAGATGTGCTGAAGACGCATCAGTGATGTAGGAAGGGTGGACCAATGACATAATTGGGCAGAATAAGAATGTATTACAGATTTACTGGCATGTACATTGTGGGTAAATTTGTAATACCTGTTCAAGCTTTGGCTAGCATTTTATCAGCTTGGACAATCAGAATACCAGCCCAGTAGGACCCCTAATATTCTAGAACGGAGAATGTATTGTTGGATTTAATTTCAATTCTATGGTCACACCTTCCAAGGTATATACTCCTACTCTGAGAGGTCTAATTCTTTGTCAGGCATTGCAGAAATAAATAAACATTGGTGTCCAGGCCTTTCCACTACAGTTTCAGGAATATCTAAGACAGCAAAATATAACTGCTCATAGCAATTGACTTTAAAACTGGTACCAAGGAGAGCGGATAAGCATCCCATAAACATTTCTCTTGATGTCATGGTTAGAGCCAGGGCTGGGCTTCAACTATAAAAACTCAATTACAACGTATTAACTGTACTAGCAAGTGTGGAAAGGAAATCAGGTAGTAGGTATCCATTAGGGCTTTTAATTCTCAGGGTGATACAGTATTTTATGAAAATTAGATATTTTGCATCCAATTAAAGCAAAAGTTATTGCTGTTAAAATGCTGTATGGTGGCCCCCTGTATTAGTAGGCCCAGGAAAAAAATGTTAAATTTTGTCCATATATGAAAAGAAAACTGGTGTAAAAACAGGAAGGAGCAAATATTGTGCATGCTGGTTATAGTGCATTGTTCCAGACATTGTTGAGTAGAATAGTGTACTTTGATTAAAAAGTTGATTGGAGAGGAGAAAACATAGAAAGAAATGCAGAAAATGATAGGTTACAATTAGCCAAAGAACACATTGACTGGCCTAAACAGAAATGGTGCAATATGTTGTGGACTGATGAAAGCAAGTTTGTTCTTTTTGGGTCTAGGGACGCCCCAAACACTGAATTAAAGCCACAGTACTCTGTGAAGACAGTGAAACATGGTGGCACAAGCATCATGATATGGGGATGTTTCTCATACTATGGTGTTGGGCCAATTTATCACATACCAGGGATCAGTTTCAATACATCAAAATACTTGAAGACAACTAAACACATCGAGCAATATCTTGGTTCCTGACCAACAAGATTGACGTTCTTGAGTGGCCAGCCAAACCCCCAGACCTTAATCCAATAGAAAACTTGTGGGGTGACATCAAAAATGCTGTTTCTGAGGCAAAACCAAGAAATGCAGAAGAATTGTGGAATGTAACAAGTGCCAGAAGTTGGTCGACTCCATGTAACACAGACGTGCAGCAGTTCTCAGATACCATGTCCTAGATGAATGAAAATCTTCATAGTCACAAATTTGATCTATTTTTCTTCATGTGTTGATTTGGAATAGAATGTGCAGTGTTCCCAGTGCATTTGTGTGTATGGAAATAAAAGCCATAATAAGGATTTTGAGCTTTATTCACTTTTTTTAAATACGCTATTATCCTGGACACAATACATTTGGATTTTAACATCTGGAATTGAGATCCCCTTCGATTAAAATTATTTTAAGGTTCTGCCTTGCTGCTTTTTCTTCTGTTCTCATATAAATCAGCCTCTTTGTTTTACAACTTTACTTTCATATTTTCTTTACACTAACACCCTCTCAATCATTCATGGTGACCTCCATATTTCCATTGAAAACCCTGTGTCTCTTCTCTTTCAAAGCTCATTTCATTAACCTCCTGGCTTATCTCTGGGTTGTGATCCCCCCACTCATTCCAGTAGTAACTCCCTTGATATTCTCTAAACTCTGCTTAGTTTCCAACTTCACTTACTCCCGTATTCTCAGTCTGAAATCCCAATCTGCTCCCATTTCAACTCCAGATCTATCTTCCACATGCACACCTACCCAGACACGCATGCCTGCACCATCTAGACATCACATCTGTCTTCTTTTTACCCTATAATAAAAGCCACTTCTCAGCACCGTCTATTTAGCCATCCAGTTCCCTTTCTACTCAGTACTCCTTTTCCCTTATGACTGAAGAGGATTTTTTCCTCTCATGTTAATACCGGTCTTCTTGATCCTGAACCCTCCAAGCATCTCCATGCTAGCCCCATTCTTAAAAAGCTCTAATCCATTTTTCCTCAATCTATCCCATTTGAATGAATTCATCCACTCCCACTTAAACATGCACTTATCAGCCCTATACTGAAGAAGTCCTCTCTTGATCCCTTCTAAATGTCTAACCTCGGTCTCATTTTTTGCTTCCCTTTATCACTAAACTAATCAAGCAGCCATGGTTAACAAATTCAATTCATCTTAGAAATGGTCTTTCCATCCTCCGACAACCATAAAATGCCAGAATTATATTTTACTGTTAACATTTCCATTTATTACCACTTTTCCCTTAGGGCCGGTGCCTTTGGGTTATCTTTAATCTTACTCCTTCACTCCTCATATCCAACCAATAAGTAATCATGTCACTTTCTCCCAAGGACTATTTCTAAAATAATATTCTTTAATACGCAACATGCCACCAGTATTCTAATTGACTCTCTCATCATGGCATGTAGTACTGCAATTTATATCAAACATTGTCACCATTCCATTCCATAATAAATGGCAGCTGCCAGGCTCATGCACCTTACCAACTGCAATGTACCTGCTGGTAAATTTGTAACACCCTCTTGTTCCACCCTTGGCTTCCCACTTAAAGGAACAGTATAGCTGGCCATAGATGCAAAGATCGAACGATCGGACTTCCCCATCTCCCGACCTGTAACTAACTTCAGTTTAAATAAAGTAATAATAGAACAAATCAGCCGATATTCTGCCCCTGACAGCAATCGTACGAAAGATATGTCTGACAAAGCAGACTCTCACTGAAAATCGTCAGATCAGCAATACATGCAGAGATATTATCGGCAGCCGACAAAAATCTTTTAACCTGTCCGATCGACCGATCTCCATGGGACGGAAAATGTCGGGACTCTCTACACCCGGTCCTAAAATCGTACATCGGATCTTTGCGTCTATGGCCAGCTTAACACAAAAATGAAAAGTGTTTAAAAGGAATGAAAATACAATGTAGTGTTGTGCTGCACTGTTATAACTGCTGTGTTTGCTTCGAAAACTCTACTATAGTTTATATAAACGCGTTTCTGCGTAGCCATGGGGGCAGCCATTCAAAGTTGAAAAAGGAGAAAAGGCACAGGATACACAGCAGATAACATCTGTAGTATACAATAGGATTCTTAAGAACTTATCGGTTATCTACTGAGTACCCTGTGCTTGAATGGCTGCCCCCATGGCTACACAGCAGCTTGTTTATATAAACTATAGTAGAATTTCTGAAGCAAACACACCAGTTTTACCAGTGCAGGGCAACATGACATACTTTAGTCGTTCCTTTCAAACAATTGCATTTTTTGATATTACTGTTCCTGATTTGCCTCAAGTTAGGCCTAATCTTACTTTTCTCTGCTGAAGACAATCTGGAATCCACAGCAAGCATCACCCCCTTTTGCAACAGCCCCCTATGTCACTGGTCCACCAACTCAGCCTACCCTGACCCCTACTTTTATTTCTAAAGGGTGGAAACCCTAGATGGAAGAGAAAAGCGAACCGTCCTCTATACTACTGGACCACTTTATATTGGTGGACATTTTATAAGGCAAGGCCTAATTAAATACTGAAAAATGGGGCTTGAAGTCAGATAGTATGAAATGCATTGCTCTGCTGTAACAGAATATAACGCAGTGTACTATTGTACACTGTATTGTATTGTGTGAGATGATAAAAAGGCCTAGTAGTGACAAGTCAAACGTAAAGCATTTTTCCAACACAAAACACATGCATGAATAATGGAAACAGTGCCTTTATCTATAAATATTTATTAGAACACTTGGATATAACTACAGGAAGCCCTTGGCACTCATAGAAAATATTGATTCACTGTTAGGGTACAAAATTTATACATAGCAAAATGTAATTTTTTTTTTCCTTTTACATAAAAATATTACACTAAATGTAAAGGCAACATGATAATTACCAGCAACTACACAGAATAGAAAAAAAATGACTATATTTGAAATCACTGCCTTCATTACCCATAAATGAGGACACTGGGCTAAAACAATCAACTTCATGCATCTGCTGAAAGAAAATCTAGGCTACTATGTTATATTGGCCGCAACATACAGTAAACGGCTTGTGTTCAAATATTCAAAGGCTTTTTTTTTTTTTTTTTCTTTAACTTTTCTGGCTTGTAACCAAACAAAATACCTGAACAGTCTCTGTTCACATTTCAAAAGTACATTAGGAATATCTGTGGATCATCACGTAGAGCCGGCACCTCATCTGCATTTCCTACGCCACTTTTTTTTTTTCTTTTCTTTTTTTAATTCAATATCCTGTTTAGGACGTGGAACCACAATAAACTACTGAAATCATGTGAGACTTACATCAACAATTATCTACCATATATTTAAATGCACCAATGAATAGGTTTCCCCATTGTTACGTAGAGTTAAGACACTGTAACAATCATTACACCTTGATTGAGAACTATAGGAGGGGGAGCCAGTAAATACAAACTGATTTATGCTCATGTTGCTGGGAGGTTTTAATGATCAGGATCTGTCAATAAGCAGTGAAACCAGACGCACACACACTTGTTTTCCTACTTTTCTAGGGCGTTAAATACAAAAGGCTCAAGTGCTCACATTTTATATGAAAACGGTAACACTTTGGGGTAGATTTATCAAGGGTCAAATGGTAATTTCATATTTGAATACAAAAATTCACACATTTGAATTTTAATCCTCCTATTCAAATGTAAATTTGAATGTGAGATTTATCAAACTCGACCATGGAAACAGTCTTAAACATTCGCCACTTAAAACCTGCCGAGTTCACGTACAAGTCAATGACAGAGGTCTGTTGAGCCATTTGGAGATGTTAATAGAGATTTGCATGAATCAAATACGATTTGTATTTTCGGGTCGGAACCATTAGATTGAAAATTAAGACATTAAGGGGCAGATTTATCAAGGGTCGAATTTCGAAGTAATGGGAGTTTTTTTTGACCTCCCATAACGTCAAAATTCGAAGAAGAAATTTAAAAAATCAACATTTTTAGCGCATTTGATTGAATTCGAATCAAAGTATTTGCCCCAAAAACACCAAATGACTCCAAATAGGTTCTAGGAGGTCCCCCATAGGCTAAAACAGCAATTCAGCAGGTTTTAGATGTGAATGGGCGAAGTCGAATTTTTTTAAGATTAAGATAAATTTCGATATTCGCATAGTCACATCTTTTTCAAATTCAAATCTAATTTAGGCCTATTCAAAATTTTCATTTTTTTTACTTCGAATTTTCACTTCGACCCTAAAACTTTTTCTTAAATAGCCTCGCAGTTGAATTGTGAGTATATTCAAATGTAAAAAAAAAATTCACATGAATTCGAAATTCGATCTTTGATAAATGGGCCTCCCCGTGTGTCCAACATGCAATGGTCTATGGCCGTCTACCAACTGTCTCCCACTGACGCTCTACCATTTCGATTTACTGAAGCGACCAGTTACGGAACACCAAATCACAGTTAGCATGGGTTCCGTTAAAGTGCTGCCATTTTGAAATGTTTCATATGAAGATATCGGAGAGAAGGGGGTGTGAATATTTTGTTACACACTGGTTTTGATTGGTTAAAAAAAATACAGTTCGGTAGCAGGTTTATTAATCTTCTGCATGAGCGGATTGGCGAATAAAAACCTACTGGCTCCTCAGTTGCGTAAGGCCGGGGAAATCATTTTTATGTGTAAGAATTAATCTGTTCTTTTGACCGTGACTGGATATCTTGAAGCTCCTGCTCTTCTTTTGCCTTAATATCTTGGTAGACCTGCATTTTGCTGGCATCCTTTAAGTAGGCCCAGTTAGAAGACAGAATCATGAGGAAGTGGATCTGTAAGAGAAGGGTGAGCACGATTGCTAGTGAGCAGGTCAAGAGGCAAAGCAAGCGGCTTGTTAGATTACTACTAGTATTTTAATAACAAAAGAAGAGAGAAAATGAGTTAATCTGCGTTGCTGATGTAGTGATGTGTATTAATAGCCTGACATGCACTTCCTATGCTACACACTGCACGGGACAGACAAACAGCTGAGTTAGTTAGTAAGCCAGAAACAAAACTAGTGCCACCTAAAACTGAGTTTCTAGGATGCCATATTCTGCATGAACCTCCCGACACCATATTTCTGATCTAAATAACCCCCGTAGGTTTAGATTAATGTTGCAAGATACACATATTCCATACACAGGCCCAGCGTAATGCTGTGTGTCCATTAAATAATGGAACGAAGTATAACTGGGTATAAATATCTGTAAATAACAAAAGCATGCAGCCCACAAAGTAGTATTTTATTGCCATTTTATTCAACTACAAAAATAGGTTATAAAAAGAATCCATTTTATCACTATTGCTTATTGTCTCCTCTCAAACGTAGATGTAAAAATACCCCCTCCCCCCCCAGTGATAATTCCACACCACAATGGCGTCCTCGCCTTAGTACCGTGCTACGTCACATGTCTTTATATCCCTCTCTTATTGGCCAAATCAGCCGCCTAAGCATAGAGCTACTGTGCCATTTTCTACTTGTCAAAGGCCAATCATACGGGTTCCTCTAAGATCTGGCTATTAAATAAACATCTGTCACATGCAATTTCCTATACACGGGCTGTGCACAACATGATACTGCAGTACTAGGGAACTAAACAACTGATGGTTAGTAACCACCCGGACCCTTTTATTTATTATGTAAACAATACGAGCAAGAGAAATTACAGTCTGTTTAGCTCATTCAGTTTCCATTGTTCAGTAGATTTCACCAGACAAAAGTATAAGGGGGTTATGCAATAAAAGGCACTATATTTGCCCAGAAGCAGTAACCCATGGCAACCATTTTACAGGAAGCATTTACTGGTCACCTGTTTAAAAGAACACATCTAATTGGTTGCTACATGTTACTGCTCCTGGGCAAACTAATGATTGGTTGCTATGGGCAATATCTCCAGATATGTATCTCCAATGTTAGTAAACATGCCCCTTAGTACCTTTTATAACATATCGGGCTTTATGTTTTACTGGGAAATCAACTGGGAAGGGACAAGAAGAGAGCACAGACAAGGCACACTTGTACGAATTCAAATATCTCTAATTAGCAACAGAATACATAGCCAAATCTCATCCTTTGCAGTATTCAAATACAATGTGTTTTTTTTATTATTAATAATAATAATAATATGACTTTATAGGACTAAATAAGAATTGCTATTTACAAAACAAAACACAAAAATATAATGATAATAAATTCTAAATGCTAGACTGAGTTTTTTTTTTTTTATATATATATATATAGATTTAGTCCAGGGTGTCAGTGGTAGTTCAAGCTACAACAATGCAGTCACAATATGTCTTTTTCTAGAACAAATTAGAATTTAGTGCAGCAATCTTCCCGACTCTTAAACTTCAAAACGGCATAGTTATATGTGGTAGCCATCATGTAGATCAGCTGGTGGAAGAGAACACAAATAAGAGGAGAGTAAGACATGGAGAGAGTTCGTGCCTAGTGCAGCCCTGGGCAGTGATCAGCTTCTATAGGTCTTATAGACCGAGGGAAGATCAGGCTTACATTGAAACAACACAACTGTCACTATGAGTTACTGGAAACATTCAGCTCTATACATGCCAAGTCAAATAGATTGATGTAGTTCACCATCAATTATGCACTCTCAATTGCTGAAATGATGAGAAACTGTTATTCCTTCAGATTATTGATCTCATTAAGCTTCTGCTTTTGAAATGAATAGCACCTACAGGAACAGTGGCCCAGTCAGGGAATTTTAATATAAAAAAAAATGTAATATAAGCTTCATCATACTGAAATAAAAACAAACTTTCTAAATACAACCAATTAAATATTATGCATTGTTTCTGAAATGATCAAGTTTATGTTCACTATCCCTCTCTCGGCATCTGTTTCTCTTTATTCTGTCTTCAGGCAGGAGTTGGGTGCCCTTGAAAGTTAGATGGAATATATCTTATAGGGGGACTTCTTTTCCTAGCAGATGTATTAGAGCTCGCTCAAATATTTGATTCCAGTACAAACAAAATCTAACAAAATAACTGCATGTAGAGAGACATAGGAGCAGATTTATCAAGGGTCGAAGTGAAGCTATTTTTGTCTACGTCGACTAGGGAATAGTCCAAATTAGATTTGAAAAAAATTTGAAAATTAGAATATCAAAATGTATCAAGTACTGGCTCTTTAAAACGTCGGCTTCGACCATAAGCCATCTAAAACCTGCTGAATTGCTGTTTTAGCCTATGAGGGACCTCCTAGAACCTATATGTATTCAATAGTTGGACTTTGAAAAATCAAAGTTTTTTTTTTAAATACTCAGAATCTAATTCAATCTTACTTTGATTCAAACAATCGAATACAGCCTATTCACCTGCAAAATCCTTGATAAATCTGCCCCATAATGTCTGGTTCTAATAAATCTTCTAGGCAAAAAGAGCCCCCCTATAAGATATATTGGATCCAACTGTCAATGAATATCTGTCACACAACTGCTGAATGAAGACAGAATGAGGAGAAATGGATGCTGAGAGAGGAATAGTGAAGATAAACTTGATTATTTCAGAAAAAGTACAGAATATTTAATTGATTGTATTTAGAATTTCAGTATGCTGAAGCTTATATTCAAGTTAAATTTTTGCGATAGTTCTTTAAACCACCACAATTATTGAAAATTTGCATTTTAATAGCTGCCCAGTTTAACTTCCAGTTCAAGAATTACGTTTGTTTCTCTAATATGCAGAAACAATAAAAAGATGCGTTGTATTATAGGGAAAGTTTACCCCCCATTTTGACATAAGCTCATGTAAAAAAGGTGCCTTGAACTGCCAAAAATAAATAGAAATGTATTTTTGAATTGTTTTAACTGTTATACACAGACTGCAAGGAAACCACGACACAGCTAAGAACCATTTCCCAATCACCCTTAGGCTTCATAGTGTAATGCAACTCCTCCCTCATCTTGTTCTGTTGTGAAGTGATGAATTCTTGGAAAATCTGTGTATGGAAAGCAGAGGAGCTTCAAGTCCCAGAATTCATGAATTCCCAATAGACCAAGGTGAGGGAGGGGCCCAATGAGGGGTTGGGAGATGGTTCTTAGAAGTTTAATGGATTCCTTTCAGTGTGTGGTATTGGGTATGTCTGTGTAAAAAAAGGACATTAATATTAATTATGGCAGTTCAAAAGTGTGTTCATGCACCTTTTCTACATAAACTGAATGAACTTATGTCAGAAATAGCCATAGTAATGTTTTTAGTACAGGTATGGGACCTGATATCCAGAATGCTCAGGACCTGGGGTTTTCCGGATAACGGATCTTTCTGTAATTTAGATCTTCATGCCTTAAGTCTACTAGAAGATCATGTTAATATTAAATGAACCCAATAGGCTGATGTGCTTCCAATAAGGATTAATTATATCTTAGTTTGGATCAAGCGCAAGCTACTATTTTATTACTATAGAGAAAAAGGAAATAATTTTTAAAAATGTGACATTTAGATAAAATGGAGTTTATGGGAGACATCTTTTCCGTAATTCGGAGCTTTCTGGATAATGGGTTCCTGGATAACAGATCCCATACCTGTATTGGCATTAGAGAATGAGCGCTGTTTGTGCAGTTTTAAAGGTTATTACCATCTTATGGTAAAATGACAACAACTGGACCTGATTTTCTTATACTGGGAAGCAGCACAAAATGGTGGGGAGTAGCATAAAGAACATGGGAGGGAATCTGCCCACAGAAGCAAGAAATAGACATGGTGCTAAAGGGGTACAGAGCGGTACAATAACATGCTCTGCTACAAAGGCATATTATATGGAATGAATTTCATAATTTAGTTTTCCAAACCATAATTTGCCAACTGCTCTTCCACATCCTTGGCATGTTACTGAAACAGCTGTTCCTCTAAAGCAACTGTGTGCAACATATATTGTAAGGAGCTGGTTGGCAGAGCTTGAGATCCAGCCATTGTATTATAATAACTTTGGATGCTGAACAAGGTGCAGCTGGGGATATCTACACTAGTGGAAAATGTGATGCCTTGATATTCTCACATAGAAAAAAGAATTTGGACAAGCACTTCCTCAAAATGCTCACAGTTCAAATGTTTCTCATGCTGAAGAGAACATCACTTTTAGAAGGGATGTGAAATTCTGATTTGCTAGCTATGACTAGCCTAAGAAAGACAAATGGATGATTCTTACCAAAGCAATGACTGTTGCCCCAGCTCCAGCACAAGCCACAATAAAGAGGTGGTAGGACATGTAGAACTAGAGGAAGGAATAATCAAATGAAAAGGTTCATTAGGTCTTATTAAAGAAAAACTATACCCCTAAACAATGTAGGTCTCTATAAAAAATATACTGCATAAAACAGCTCATATGTAAAACCCTGCTTCATGTAAATAAACCAGTTTCATAATAATATACTTTTCTAGTAGTATGTGCCATTGGGTAATCAAATAGAAAACTGCCATTTTAAAAAATAATGGCCGCCCCCTGGGATCCTAGGATTCACGAGGATATCATGAGTGCATCATGCATTGTGCAGGTAAAGCCATTTGGCAGGTTCTTTAGAAGACCAGAATATCTGGATTCAAAAGGTTAGATAGCACTTTTTGCACCAGCTTTTTATGGACAAAATGCTTCCCTGTGAAAAAGTAAGATCATTTCTGTTTGGTATTTAGAACTGCAGCTTTGGTAATGTATTTAAAGGGGTTGTTCACCTTCCAAACACTTTTTTCAATTCAGCTGTTTTTAGATTGTTCCCCAGAAATACTTTTTTCAATCACTTTCCGTTATTTATTTTTTACTGTTTTTCCAAAATCTAAGTTTAACGGTGAATGTTCGTGTCTCTAGTGTTTCAGTCTGGCAGCTCAGTAATTCAGGTGCAGACTCTAAACTGATACAGTTTTGCAACATTTAGTTGATACATTTCTCAGCAGGATCTCTGGAGTATTAGCAACTATTGTATCAATTCTAACAGCTTATTGTAATGAAACCCAGAGATTCTGATCAGCAGGGACAAAAATAAGAAATGTATCAACTAAACGTATCCATTTAGAACAGTTTACAGGGTCGGCGACCCCCCTCTCAGGGCTGCTTCAGAAGGTGAAAAATGACACTTTACACTTTAATATTAGAAAAACGGTCACACATAGAATATAGAAACTATCTCTGGTGATCTATCTGAAACCCCTTTAAAGCAAAAAGGAGGAAGGTAGTGGACAACCATGCTATTACCTTTGCACTGGGGCATATGATGCAGAAAATTTCACAGCAAATAGACTTACCTCATTACTATTGCAGATTTGTTCCAAAGCTTGCCCACATGCTTTTCCAGGTAAAGCGTTCCATGGAATGATACCTACACAAACAAGAGAAACCAAATCCATTACAAAACCTTTATTCTGCACATTCCTTCCTCTACTCTTCCACCCACTTGCCATCTGTGTTCCTTTCCATGCACCCACACAGGAAGCGCTGCTTTGATGCTTGGAGAAATGACATTTTCAGCAGTGCATCTCATATGCCAGCACATGCTTGTAATTCAGACAGCTCTCACTGCGAAAAGCTGCAAAAGAGACCCCATGGGCCTGTAGAGTCTGAAATATCACATTTACTTACAGGGTAAAAAAAAGAAATTATTTTTGGTGTTTATCACTAAAATAACTCTTTTTAATAAATAAATTATAAACTAACTGATAGTTTTTCAGCTGCTAAAAATACATTCGCAGCAACCCCTTCCTGCCTAAAAGCTATGAAGTGACATGTTTCTCTTTCTAGGCTTCACTTCTAAATCTTTGAAATCCATAAAGCCTTTTACATACTTCTCCTGTAATCAATTTCCTGCTCCCATATAAATCAGCTATCGTACCCAAATTAACCCCCTCCAAATTCCTGTCATTAACAGATACTAGTTCAGCTCGTATGAAAGACAAAGTATGCCCAGAGCAGGGACGTCTCAAGAGAATATTAAAGGAAAAGTAAACCCTAAAACCAATCGGCGGTAGAAATGCTTTATTTCATATACTGAACCTACTGCAGCAGCCTAATGTTTCAGTATTCAGATTCAGGCCTTCAAATTATGCACAGGAAGTCACAATATTGGTTTTTATCTAGCAGAATTAAGCCTGAAGCAAATGGACTTTTCTGAATTTTCTAGAATCCGTTTCGCCACTCAGCAACTTCTTTCCCTAGAAATCCCTTCTTCACTGCAGATGATTGCAGCTATATATATATATATATATATATAGTGCAGCAGATGTACATTTAGATAAATAATAATGTTGTACTATAACATGCTCACCAAATTGCCGGATGTCCACGCATATCTGATCGGCTGTGGTGGTCAGATTTGTAGGCAATATTTTGATAAATTCACAAGAGGACCACATGTTGTAGAACATGAAAACAGGAATGGCAGAAAAGCCAAAGACGCCAAGCCAGGCCACTCCCAGAATATAGGTAAGGAAAACAAACTGGGGACAGATGAAAAAGTTAAAACAGATTTCATATTGGGCCACAAAATATTTAATACAATTTACAGACTGATCATATTTTGGGATCAACCCGCTTTGTCAAGTATCTACCACGTATGAAAATTTTTACTTTTCACCCTCGTCTTAAAGGAACAGTTCAGTGTAAAAATAAAAATTGAGTAAATAGATAGGCTTTGCAAAATAAAAAATGTTTCTAATATAATTAGTTAGCCAAATATGTAATGTATAAAGGCTGGAGTGAACAGATGTCTAATAAAACAGCCAGAATCCAACTTCCTGTTTTCAGCTCTATAACTCTGAGTTAGTCAGCGACTTGAAGGGGGGCCACATGGTACATTTCTGTTCAGTGAGTTTGTAATTGATCCTCAGCATTCAGCTCAAATTCAAAAGCAACAGATATGACCCATGTGGCCCCCCCTCAAGTCTCTGATTGGTTACTGCCTGGTAACCAGGGAAACCAGTCAGTGTAAACCAAGAGAGCTGAAAAGCAGGAAGTAGTGTCCTGACTGACATGTTATACATCAAATCACTCCAGCCTTTATACATTACATTTTTGACTAACTAACTATATTTGAAACATTTTTTATTTTGCACAGCCTGTCTATTTACCCAGTTTTTATTTTTACACTGAACAATTCCTTTAAAGGGGAACGATTGTGAAAATTTAAATTTAATATAAGCTTCACCAATATCTGACAGCCAACTGCTGCAAGAAGACAGAATAATGAGAAACAGATGCTGAGAGAGGGAAAGTGAAGATAAACTTGATTATTTCAGAAACAATGCAGAATATTTAATTGATTGTATTTAGAAAAATTCTTATTTCAGTATGAGGAAGCTTGTATTACATTTTCATTTAAGCGATAGTTCCCCTTTAATTCTCTGTCATACATGTTGCTAGCCCTGTCTAAAGCTTACAGTACAGGTATGGGACCTGTTATCCAGAATGCTCATGAGCTTGAGTTGTCTGAATAATGGAATATCATGTAAACATTAAATAAACCTAATTGGCTGGTTTTGCTTCCAATAAGGATTAATTCTATCTTAGTTTGGATCAAGTACAAGGTACTATTTTATTATAACAGAGAAAAAAATAATTATTTATAAAAACCTGGATTATTTGATTATAACGGAGTCTATGGAAGACAGTCTTTCCACAATTCTGAGCTTTCTGGATAAAGGGTTTCTGGATAACAGATCCCATACCTGTACATGCTACCACTCCAGCAAGGAGAGGATAGTATCGATAACATCCACCCACAATTTTTATTTTTGACAGCAAAATGTATTTCTTTGGGTATTAGAAAGGTTATATTTGTGAAATGGTACTGGATACTTGATTAATCCTGCTGCCAAAGACTAAATGTGAATGGACTTCCTTAAATAAGATTATAGTTCTGTACAGTATGTATGTAAGAAAAGTAGCTCCACCCCTCTGAAAATCAAGTGACAGAACTGCAGTCACTCACCATTCCACTGATGCATCGTCCACAGGCTGTAGTTTTAAATTCACTATGTACTTCCTTCACTGCGCTGGTGGTATAGAAGCCTTCTGCTAATAGAATGATTCCATACAAGAAGAAAAAAGATGCAATTCCATAGATGACATACTGCATTACCTGTATTCTGTAAAGGAGAAATAAAAAAAATTAACAAATCTCATCAGGTTGTGAAACATTTAGATTATCCCATATCAAGTACATTTAGCTCTGCTCCCACTGATACAGGAAAAAGCTTTCTATGGATAAAGGAAAAGTACAGCTGAGAATTATATTGTTGGTTCGAGTCAAGTACAAGGCAGTGTTTTATTATTACAGAGAAAGAAAAATTATTTTTAAAAAATTGGATTATTTGATTATAATGTAGTCTATGGGGAAACAGCCTATTCTTCAGCTGAACCAAATCAAAACCCTTTATATCATGTGACTTTTGTTCAAATATCATGTTATATTTGTTCAGAGGTTGCCATTTTTGATCGATTTGCAAATTAGGCTTGATAGTACAGGTCTGGGATCCTTTATGTGGAAACCCATTATCCAGAAAGCTGTTTTACATAGACTCCATTAAAATCAAATACAGGTATGGGATTCCTTATCCAGGTTGCACCTGAGGAAGGGGTTGGTCCCCTAAAGCTTGTGCTTCGAATACTTCTGCAAATAAATGTGTTAAAGGCATTGCCTGGCTGAGCTGGTGTGCTTCTTCCCTTCTTGGAAACTATTCCTAATCCAGAAACCTGTTATCCAGAAGGTCATCTCCCATAGACTCCATATTTAAAAAAATATTTTCTTTTTCCTTGTAATAATAATACAGTAGCTTGTACTTGTTCCAAACTAAGATACCAGCCTATTGGGTTTAGTTAAAGGACCAGTAACATCAAAACATTTTTAAAAAAAATTAGTTATACATTGAAAAAAAAAAAACAACAAGACAAATGAAACTCTAAAATCGCAAAGCCTTTATTAAGAAATAACTTACCAAAACTCTGCTTCCGCTCTTTAGAAAAGGCGACAATCCATCGAGTGACGCTCGATTTCTCCTCCCTGGCTATCTTCTATAAGGAAGGCAGGGAGGAGAAATCAAGCACCGCACGGTGGATCGCGATCGCCTTTTCTGAAGAGGAGCGCAATCGGAGTTTCGGTAAGTTATTTCTTTAATTTTTTTTTTGATGTTGCTGGTCCTTTAATGTTTACATAATTTTCTAGTAGACGTAAGGTATGAAGATCCAAATCATGGAAAGATCCGTTATCTAGAAAAACTCCAGGTCCAGAGCATTTTGGATAACAGGTCCCTAACCTGCTATACAAATTTCTAGTAGGCTTAAGGTATGAAGATCCAAATTACGGAAAGATCTGCTATCCAGAAACCTTCTGAATAAACTGTAATAGTGGCCTGCGCTGCTTTGTCATTTGTGTGTTAGGACAGTTTGTGTAATTGTAAGAAATCATTTGAAGCACTTACACTTCAGTCAAGAGGACATGATCGCTGGGGTTTGAAGAGAAGTGCTGTTCAAGTATGGTTACTGTTCCTGTAAGTGCCACATGACCGCAGCCACAGAAAAGTGCCACCCCACAGAAACAAAGAATTGTGGCCACCAGTGAAGCATACGGAACTCCTCCCAGGCACTTGATACAGCATTCGAAGCAACCTGCACAACAAAAGGACACTGGTTAGACAAACATGCTGACAAGAGCAAAACACAAAATACATACAGCAACAATTGTGTCTCTAGCAATTTAGGTCAGTTTTAAAAGAGACAAAGGAGCCAATGTTTAGAACTAGGGAAAAAGAAGGTTACAGAATCTTATAGGGAAGAAACAATGTTGACAATCATGACAATGTACTTGACTGCACTCCCAGGAACAAAATCTGAGTTTGATTTCCACTGCAACAAAACCTTCTCTGCAGTTTAATACAAACACACACACACAATAGAGTTCATGTTAAATCTATAACTAAAAGGTACCGTCTATTGGGCAAAAATGTAACATTATCTGATACCGTATGTGACAACAAAATCAACATTAGATGGGAAGAAGTAACTAAATAGTTAATCAAACTCACACGCATGTAGCCCAAAGCGTTTAACAGGGGCACTGCAATTATATTGTTAATTTTATGTGTTACAGTGCGAATAGATCTTTGCCTGGCTTTGCTGAGGGACTTACTCATTGATTTTATTACAGAAGGCACACTAAATGTATGTGTAACAGTTGTGGCCATTTCAGTTTAATGGCATTGCAGGGACCCGAGGGCACAGTCCATCCTCTTTGCCAAGGAATTTCTTTTGTTGTTTCACTTATGTTCAATGAAAATGTATATAAATCCTGACGTGCTAGTATGACACGTATTAGGGCCACAAGCATTGCATATGGGGAAAATGTAACAAACAAAAACATTTTTTGGTGGTTGTAGTATATCTGGGGCTGGCACGGATGCATTGTTTTTTAAAAAGACTCTTATAATACTGGGTATTGTACACTAATTGTTGATCTCACATAATCTGAAATTCTGCCATCTGTTGTCTAGCCAGGGGGTACAAAAGCCCTGTAGAGGATGTCATATTGAAACACAGCAGTCATCAAACATTTATGTTAAAAAAAACACAAATATTTAATATTACGGACCCATTTTATGATACCAGTTTAACAAGACAGGCCCATCTAAAAGACCTTCAACACCTTATGTAACCAGTGTCCTGATTCTTCTATAAACTGCCAAGTATAAAGCCTCTAACTTCAATCCTTTGTGCTGACACAACCAGAAAGCACTCTTCAGCACATTTTTTTTTTTTTTTTCAACAATGGGACTTTGCAGGAGCTTCTTGCCGATTGGCTTCACATAGGCATCTTCTAATTGTAACAGTACTCCCAGGTAACTTTAGACCTTCTTTGATATTCCTGGAGCTGATCATTGGCTGAGTCTTTGCCATTTTGGATATTCTTCTACCCATGGTAGTTTTCCGATTTCTACCACGTCGTTCAGGTTTTGGTTGCCATTTTAAAGCATTTGAGATCATTTTAGCTGAGCAGCCTATCATTTTCTGCATTTCTTTATATGTTTTCCCCTCCAATCAACTTTTTAATCAAAGTACGCTGTTCTACTGAACAATGTCTGGAACGACCCATTTTACTCAAAGAGGCAAATGTTCTATAACCAGCAAGCACAACATTTGCTGTCTTCTTTCCTTAAAAAAGGGCCGTAATTGACACTTGTTTTTTCACAGAATGAATTATCTCACTAATTGAACTCCATACTGCTATTATTTGGAACACTGCTATTATTTGGAACAAGCCTCCAATAATGATTCAGTTACATAATCACGCATGTCATGTTGGTTTTCTATTACTCTACAACACCTACTAGTAAATAATTTGCCATGTAGAAATATAATTTCTACCAAAAACAGTGATTGATCAGGTTAGTGATGTTGGACTGCTATTATTCTGAACACAACTGTATATACTATTTGGATATATTAAGGGAATGATATAATTTACAGCAACTATTTTAAATACATTCATGGGCCTAATCCCAGAAATGTGTCTACTCCACATATTACTGATGTAACAGCACAAATTATAGTTTCAGGAAAAAAACAACAAATAGAACAATTAACCCAATTCTTTAAAGGAGGCAATCCTTTCATTAATATTAGAAGCAGGTTATCCTTTTTCAATCAACCGCATCTCTCTATGGGGCCTTAACTGTCTTTAGCAACAGTACCATTCCATTAACAAAGTGGCATACACAGAAAATGCAATTACACATCCTGAACTAGAATCATCATGGATCTTTCTCCCCTCCTAATTACTCTAGTTGAGTCACTTAATGATCAGTTTTTAGGGTTGGACTTGATTGACCATCTGCTTTCACTCAGCCGCCTACTAACTTAATTAAATCCCCAAAGAGCTGTGTCCGACCCAAGACACAGCTTAGAGCTCAGCTCTCGCTTTCAGTGTGATGGTAAGCATATTATATGAGTACTGGGACTGCTTGAAATGGATTCATGCGGCCCAATTTAATAGAAGTAATTTAATAGAAGTAAATAAAGTTAAAATAAAGTCAATAGCTGTTTAGCACTTCACTCACTGCTATAACCTTTCAATTATATTATTCAGCTTCTATGTATGTGAATTAGGAATACGGATAATGGATGTTTTTTTCTTTCACAAAGGGCCAATTTCATTTTAGGGCTCTTACACACGGCCGTTGCGACCTGCGCTCCCCTGCGTTCCGTTTTTTGGCGTTCAGCCGCAGGGGAGCGCAGGAATAGACGCAAGTCATTATTTGAAATGGGCCTGTACTCACTCAGGCGCGTGTAGGCGCCGAACGCAGGAAAAATGCAGCATGTTGCGTCTGAACCTGCGTTCGGCGCCTACACGCGCCTGAGTGAGTACAGGCCCATTTCAAATAATGACTTGCGTCTATTCCTGCGCTCCCCTGCGGCTGAACGCCAAAAAACGGAACGCAGGGGAGCGCAGGTCCGAACGGCCGTGTGTAAGAGCCCTTATACTGTGTTCAGCACTGCCAGCCAGGACCTACTCCATCTTATGAGCTATTCTGCTTTCCTGAACCTGCAAGCAACAAATAGCTACTGTTCTCAGTCACATTTTTAGATTCACCACATCAGTGTAGAATTAAACACTTAAAATAATGAAACCTAGGCTTCTTAACAGAGTAATTAAATAAGCTCTTGGATCTGGTTTGGTAGTAACGCGAAGAGGGAAGTGAAGGGGACTAAAAAGAGAAACAGGCTCAGAAGAAACTACTGTATATATTTATTTTGCATGTACATTGTTTTCTAGGAAAGAAATCCATTTTTGGTTGTTAATTGGATTTGTATTTGGTGAAGCACTATGTGTTCTCATTAATGGTAGAACTGTTCTTATAAACCTGTTCTTTAAGGGAGCCCTGTGCATTACATATGGATAATGATCATATGGGCAATTTGAAGAATGTTTAGACTATAAGGCCTGTGCATCTTGCTTCTTAGCCTTACTTGGATATATATATATATATAACCACTAATTTGTTGGCCACTGATCCATGATTGACCTTGGTCTGTTACATACTTTGACTCTTCACTGCTTGCCCTGCCCTATGCCTGTTAACTGTAACTTTGACCCTGCACTGCCTGCCCTCAACCTGACTTTCATTTCTTTACCCTTGCTCCCTTCCTGGACCTTAGCACAGTTTAGAGGTTGCCATTCAATCTAAAAATGACATGTATGTCTGGCTCCACAATGGCACGGCTGCAGGAAGTCCATTCATACACTTTAACCCTTACACATTTACAGTTACACATCCAGTCCCCTCCCCCTTTATGTTCACAGAGTTAGCCAGCTCCTTACCTACTGCATACTCAAGATGAGGCCTTACCAGGGACCTAAAGAGAGGCAAAATTAGGGATGAAAACATAATTCTGCCTCTTTATAGGTCTCTAGTAAGTCCTTGAGAAATATATGAATGAGCTAAAATTATGGATTTGAATTATGAGGGTAGACTGTCAAGATTGGGGTTGTTTTCTCTGAAAAAAAGATGCTTGAATAAGATTACTCTTTACAAGAACATTAGAGGACATTATAGACAAATAGCAGGGGACATTTTTTTCCATAAAATGGATCATCGCACCAGAGGCCACCCCTTCAGACTAGAGGAAAATAACTTTAATTTGAAGCAGTGTTTGTGGTTCTTCATAGAGGCTTGGATGATTTCTTGGACAGTTATAATATCAAAGGCTATTGTGATACTAAACTTTACAATTAATATAGATACAGGTGTATATATAGTTTTTGAGTGTATGGAGGGGTCAGTGTGAGTCTGTGTGTATGTATGGACACTGGGGTTCAATCGAAGGGTTTAAATTTATGGACTTTTGGAACTTAACTATGTAACTAGTTCCACTGTGAAGTGATGGAAAATGGGATTGAAGATACTCTGCTTTCCAGTGCACGTGGAGCACAAATTCTTTGGAAAGCAGACAGACTTCCCAAAACCCATCACTTCATGGAACAAGTTGAGGGAAGGGTTGGATCACTAGGAGGGGGATGCTATCATAGGTAGATTTTTACGGTTTCCTTTCCTATATTTATATTTTGGAAGCTAATATCGTACCTTTTCTACATATGCCAACGTAATGAGCTCATGTAAAAGAAAAAATTGGTGCAATTTTTGCATTTAATGCCGTTCCATCCACAGTTTACTTTGGGTTTATATTCTGCTTTATTATTTTTTCCCAAACCTTTTTAGCATTCATAACTTCTGTAAAACTTGCATACTCCATGCACAGATCTCAAACTTACTTTCCCCTTCAGCAAGGACTGAAAACCCTGTTAGGAACAAGTCTCTTCAATTTTTTTCTCTAATATGGCATCGACACAGTAATGCTTTCTACTTCACCACACACTTGCAGTTTCATGGATGTCATTTCCTATTAAAGGGGTGGTTCACCTTTAACTTAACTTCAAGTATGTTATAGAATGGCCCACTTTTCAATTTTGATTTATTTGCCTTTATCTTCTGATTCTTTCCAGTTTTCAAATGAGGGTCACTAACCACATGTGAAAACCATTGCTCTATATAGCTACACATTTATTGTTATTGCTACTTCTTATTACTCATCTTTTTATTCAGGCCCTCTCCTATTCATATTCAAATCAATGCATGGTTGCTAGGGAATTTTGGAATCTAGCAACCAGATTACTTAAAATGACAATTGCAAATTGTCTCCACATCATACTAAAAGTTAACTCAAAGGTGAACAACCCCATTAATAAAGCTTCAACAATGTTACCCGTTGAGGGAAGCGATATAGTTCTTAAAAGTTCTACTGGAGAATTTAAATTTCCATCTATGCTTGTCTTCTAGTTCATGCTGCTCAAGTGTCAAGTTATTAAGATGAACGTTGGATAAACAGAAGCAGCTTTAAACTATATTGTCTAAACATATTACCTTGTGGAAGGTATAGCCATGCTATAATCCAGACTGAAGCTGAACAGAAAATCTGTAAATGCCTGCCGTCTACACATATGGAAGGTCAATGGCCAAGCATGACTTTCACAAAGCTCAATGAATTCTGGGACACATATAATATCCATATTCTAAGGCAGATGAACATTATTTCTTAGAATGCATGCATTTTAGAGAGCCATTTGACATAAGGGACGACTCTCAAAGTAGCACGTGCCTGGGTTCTAGGTACATACAAATCATCACATGCTTTTTTTTTGGGGGGGGGGGGGTAGGGGGTAAATGCCAAAAATAGATTTTCTCCCTAGATCTATTACTCAAAAGATGCTTAACTTTCACATGATGTGTGCGTTATTTTGCCAAAGGCTCTTGTGCTCTTCATTGAAAGCTGCTCCCTTCAGGGATATGTAAAGTTGCATTTCTTTTTGCTAGAGATCTGCTGTGACCGGATGTTGGACTAAAAACCATGATTTAACAGCTGTCCCTAGTGACAAGCACCATCTGGTAACCCCTTTCCAACCTCACACTTAAGATCTTTTAAAAGCACCTTGCTGCAATGACAGTACTTCAAGCTCATTTGTCTGCCTGTATAACCTCAGCTCTCTCTACTGGAGATCCCTATTACATTTCTTCTCTATGTCAAATAAACCATATTATCAAAAAGTTAAAAAAAAGAAATCTTGTGACAAACCCCATGCCTAACAGCACATAAATCAGCCGACCCTGCTTGATGTGATTATATATATATATATACTAACAAGCCTTGCGTTTGTCATATTATATAAACATGCTATTGGGCCAGTGAGATAACAGACTTTCGGCACAGTTGGAAGGGTGAGTCGTGGGCAGAAAGTGATAATTAACACTATGAAGGGGGAACCATGCTGCTCTCTCATAATAACACTGACTGAAGAAAGTGTTTCCAGAAGACCAACTATTTCGTTTTTAACGCACAGCAGAACGTAAGCAAATGCTCTGTGCAGTGTCAGGCTGTGTGACAAGCTTCACTCCCTCCCAAGCTGGTGTCATATACACACACGTGTAAGAGACCCCCTTATCCTAAACACACAAATTGTCGAATTAGGGTTTTTCTTCAAGAATTTGGAGCA